>NW_027643431.1:0-20588 GCF_032717465.1 Coenobita brevimanus
TCCATTCCACAAGGGTGAGCAATATTCAAGCTGAGAGCACACATGACTCTTATAAATTATAGCCAACTGCTCATCAGCGAAGAAGTTACAGACTCTGTACAATAATCCAAATTTCTTAGAGGCGGTTTTAGCAAGTGATCTAACATGAGAGGTCCAGCTGAGGGCATTGTTAAGTGAGACGCCAAGAATTTCAATACTTTTGGAGATGGGAATATTAGTGGCACTGAAGATAATGTACGAATCTGGCAATATCTGTCTATTAGTAAACTGTATATATTTAGTTTTACCAGCATTAAAAGAGACAAGATTGTTTCGTCCCCATTCACTGATCGTAGATAGGTCTTGATTTAAGGAGATGGCTATACTGAGTTGAGAGGTAGAGATATTAGACTTTGTAAACGGGTGTCTGAATGTGAATGAACTATGTAATGTTGAGTCATCTGCGTATGAATGGATGGGATTGTGGGTGACAGATAAGATATCATTAATATGAACCAGGAAGAGGGCTGGCGCCAGAACTGACCCCTGCGGCACGCCGGCGTTAATTGAGTGGAAATTGGAATATACATCATCTACTTTTAATTTCCTGTCACTATGATATGAAGAAATCAATGGAACAAAAGACGTTAGTCCATAGCAAGGGAGCTTGGACAGCAGGGAACGGTGCCATACTCTGTCGAAAGCTTTAGAAATATCAAGGGCTACTGCATGAGTTTCTCCTTGTAGATCAATTGATTGATGGATGGTATGAGTTAGGAGATTGAGTATGTCAATGGTGGACCTTTTTAGGAGATTAAATTTGTCAATGGTGGATCTTTCGTGGCGAAAACCATATTGTCTGTCACTAATTAAGTTGTTGGATTCAAGATATTTAACAATGTGCTTATTAATTAAAGTTTC
Source organism: Coenobita brevimanus (assembly GCF_032717465.1). Lineage (NCBI taxonomy): Eukaryota > Metazoa > Arthropoda > Malacostraca > Decapoda > Coenobitidae > Coenobita > Coenobita brevimanus. Next base: position 901 of record NW_027643431.1, read on the forward strand.
AAATACTTTACCAAGAGAAGATGTGACAGCTATTGGTCTGTAGTCAGAGGCGTCAGAGGAACTTCCTTACTTTGGAACTGGGTGGATATTGACTTCTTTCCATGAATTTGGGAATAAAGAAGTACGTATGCATAGTCTGAATAATTTAGCTAGAAAAGAGGCAAGTTCAGGGGAACACTTTTTCAAAACAATTGGTGGAATTCCATCTGGGCCTGGAGCTTTGTTGGTAGGTAAATTGTCTAGGATGGATTTTACGTATCTTGTCTGTATTTTAAGTGGGGGAATTTCGGGAGAATCAAGTTCCAGTACTGGCACATTCTGGCTGGTATCGTCTATGGTAGAGTTTCTGGCAAAGGTACTGGCAAAGATATCTGCTTTCCCACGTGGGTCATTTGTAATGTTGCCATCTGAAGATTTTAGTGGGGGAATGGAAGATGACTTGTTAAAGTTATTATTGAAAGAATTAAGAGTTGACCAGAATACTCTATTGTCATTAGGGTTGTTAAGTAGTTTTGATGCTTGCTTTTGAGGAGGTTTGATTTAGCTAGATTTAATACAGCTTTTGCATGATTTCTAGCAAATTTAAATTGAGAGAGTGATTCAGATGTTTTTTTATTTTAAGTAAGAGTTATATGCTAATGACTTTTGGGCTGTTGCTCTGGCACAGTTGCCATCAAACCATTTTAGAGAGTTCGATCTTTTAGTGAACTGTTGACTTGGTATTAATAAATCCCTACCAGGTAGTATTAAGTCGCAAATGTGAAACTAGGTAGAATTGGGATCACTAGAGAAGAAAGACTGCCATGGAATGTCAGCAAGATAATTTCTAAATCCATCCCAGTTTGCGCTATCAAAGTGCCATCGGGTCACCCCGACAGGTTCAGAACGGGGAGGTGTAGGAGGGTTAACTAATGAGGCTTTGATGAGATTGTGGTCAGAGGATCCAAGTGGTGACAGTACCTCTATCCTGTATTGATCTGGATTATTTGTCAAGAATAAATCGAAGAGATGGGCATTATGGTCAGGATTATCTGGTATTCTTGTTGGTTGCTTTACCAGCTGGGTGAGATTAAACGATTCTGCAAACAGCTTGCACTCTAGACCAGCGTCGTCAGTCCTGGCAGAGTGCAATAACCTTTCAGCATTATGTACAGTATGTTAAAATCACCCAAAATGGTTATTTCGGTGCTAAGGGCAAGGTTAAGGTTACTCAACTGTGTGGATATGGAATTAGATACACTGGATTCCGAAGAAGCATTGGGGGAGCGATAAACTACACAACTATATTTGGTAATATTTTGACAATTTAGTTTATATAATGACTAATCAAACTTGATGAAGTGAAGTTTAAAATAGTGTCAACTGCATATTGGGATTTGATATAACAACAGGTGCCGCCCTTGTTACGGAAGTTTGTAAGGAGATGGTAACTGGAAAAACAAAATGGGGATATATCAGTAGAGGGTGAGATTTGTGGTTCTGTGAGGAAAAGGGCCAAAGGGGATATGGACTGAAGGAAAAAATGAACTGAGTTTAAGTTTGTGGTAAGGCCGAGGATGTTGGTGAAGAATAAGGCGGCACTTTCACTTCCTCGCTGACAAGCATTAGCGGAAATAACAACAGTTGCAGAAACAGATGGGGCATAGAGCCCTATACCCCGCAACAGCAACCGTTCTAGGGGCAGAATTCCTAATTTGCCCTGTGACCTTGACCTCTGATTGCTCGCAGAATCGTTTCCTTCATCCTTGCCTAACCCTTAACCCTTCCACCAAGTTTGGCTCATATCAATTCAAAACAAACAGTTGACTCTGCTTTAGACCTTGACATTTGACTGATTGCTCTCACAATCTAACCTCTTCATTCTTTCCTTAACCCAAACCCTTCCACAATTTAAATCGGATAAAAACTGTTTAAGTTGGCACTGCAATACCTTACCCTTTGACGTACTGTTCTAAGAAAACAACAGGTCAACCTCTTGGGGGATTCTCAAGCCAAGCACCAAATTTTATCCAAATAAAAGACATATGGATTAAAATATGACCTGGCCTGTGACGCTGACCTCTAATTATTCTCAAAATTATCACTGATTCTTCCCCCCAACTTTGGTATAATCTGGAGAAAAAAGCTTAAACTTATTTTGCTAGGTCATAGTTTACTAGCACGCCGACCTTCACCTTTATTCTGTTGTTCAAAAATATTAAAAAAAAAAAAAATCTTTGGCTGAACCTTAACCCTTCCACCTAGTTGGTTAAAGTCGGATAGAAACTGCTATTTCGTTTAGAGATGCCCGCACATCGATCGAAACACAACACCCCCTCTTGCTTCCCGAGTCCTGGTGTACTAAATCACCTTTTAAGGAGTCTGAGGAAGGAAGGAAAGAAGCAGGGATGAGTAATTATAAGGCCCATAATTGCCGCAAAATATACTGTAACATCAGAATAAAATCAACAGGTACACAGAAAAGCAACACAATACTGTATATAAATGACAATACAGCTGAAGTCACAGATGTTCATAGTATAGTGGGGCCCCATTATGTAGGATATAACAGGTACAGTATATGTTTCTCAAAGTTACTGTGAATCTGAGTTATAATCCGATAAATCATCTTTACCACTCAGCTGTGATGACGTGTTTCCTTTGTATTCTTCTTACATACGATTATATTCAAAGTAGGGAAATGTGAACTAAATACAATTGTCTGGGGAGAGCAAACATCAGGTGAAAATGACGTTCTTAGGTTGATGGTGTTAAAAGTTGTCCCACCGTTCCTCAGGTATTTATAAAGTCTAATAACTCACTGGCAAGTACCAGCAACTACCGAGCCCAACCGTACATCTGGTTTTCATCTGTACATCTTGATATCTGCTTAGTTTTAGCACTTGTTTGCCCTGGTGAATCTTTCACGGCTCTCTGCGTTTATCCGTGTGTGTGTGCGTGTGTGTGTGTGTGTAATTCACCGGGTCGGTCAGGATCACTTGATGGTCGTGATCGTCAGCTTTTACCCTCCCGGAAGGGAGCTGAGAGCTCATATAGTCCGATCTAAGGGCAAGGCTGTGACCTTCACACACGCACACACCCGTCCCCTTGCTCAAGGGGGACAGTAACCACCCACTTCGTCAGTGAAACTTTTCGCAACCTGAGCGAGGCGCGAACTCCTGTCCACCAGTTGGCAAGCGGGAACGTTACCACTGCACCAGCGAGCGGTGTGTGTGTGTGTGTGTGTGTGTGTGTGTGTGTGTGTGTGTGTGTGTGTGTGTGTGTGTGTGTGTGTTCGATTAGCATGTCTTGCCTCGAACTTCAACTCTTGCCTTATATTGACTTGGGCATCTCCTGACGTGTAGCTTCTTCGCTCACTGTTTCTCTTGGCTTAAAGCAGTGGCTCTTAATCATTTCTGCCAGCGACCCACCAAAAGTGGAAACACACACACACACACACACACACACACACACACACACACACACACACACACACACACACACACACACACACACACACACACACACACACACACACACGCATGCACGGCCGCACACACAATTGCTCCTGTGCACAGGCACGCACGCACAACTCCTCACCCTCCCCCCCCACACACACAGCAGCTTAATAACCGTTCCTGTTGATTCAGCTACGTTACTGCGGTGCGATACAACGTAGGCGCCATTATTAGTCAGATCTATGCCAAAATATCATGTTCTAATATTGGGCACACACTTCATGGCACAGATACCATTAATTAGAAAAACTCAAGCATCAATCAATATCAAGCTGACTATGAGCAATACAATCTTTTTCTGTGACTTGGTTATGAATTATTGAGAGATGTCAGTTTGGTTGCATGTACCAATGAAACTTAGCATAACAGGGTATTGAACGTGTGACATGATGGTGACGATGAGATGGTGACCAGCTGGGGTGGCGAGGGGGGAAGAGTTCAGGGGGTGTTACTAACGAAAATCAGTCATACCAGCCAACTTAAGAAACGACAGCAGTAATAACGTTCTGCACGCATATATCTATTATACTGTTGTTCTGTGTGTGTGTGTGTGTGTGTGTGTGTGTGTGTGTGTGTGTGTGTGTGTGTGTGTGTGTGTGTGTGTGTGTGTGTGTGTGTGTGTGTGTGTGTGTGTGTGTGTGTGTGTGTGTGCGCGCGCGCGCGCGCACACACACACACACACACACACACACACACACACACAGTGAGCTCTTAATGGTGTTGGCCTTATTCTCGTCTCTCCCTGCCTCGCTTCGTCCTTTCTTGTCCCAAAGTCATATAACAGGTTTATGTGACGTCAAAAAAAATATTTTCTGTGATGGCGTGTACCGTACCTGGTGACGAATACTAACAGTCCTTCTCCCACGCACACTGTCCACAGTCTCAATCAAAACGCGCACAATCATACACACACACACACACACACACACACACACACACACACACACACTGCATAAATATTTACTCGTCTATTACAATTAGAAACGAATAATTATACTCACATAATCACTACATACTCTTTCCTGCACACTTGATCAACATACAGATTCACACATATAGGATACAAAAACATACCTAATAGATCAACAGACATATATGCACACATACATACACGTACAATTATTTGCCACATACACTTTCGTATACCACCCCTAAACGAACATGAAAGGATGCACGTTTAAACAACGATACATTAGCAGATAATAAGCCTATAAACATGAACAGTCGCATCCACTGACACCCACTTCCATCTCGTATTCACATAATAAGCTGGCCCGCCCAAGCATAATCAAAAACGGACTGACAACAACATGCCATAAACTGCGGTACGGAGTCAGACACACAAGTAGTCAGGTTTGCTTATATGGAAAGAAGTGAGTGCTCACTGGCAAAAAAAAAAAAAAAATATTAGGCACACTCACAAAGCACACATGCACGAACGCATACCCACCCACTCATTTAAATACTGCATGCGGGTGTTAAGTGATCCTTACATGAGTGTAAGACGCGGATCTCACCCAGCCTATCATGAGACTGGACAGTGTGGGAATGGAAGGCAGAAAGTTTGTGGAAGATTAGAGGAAGACAGGGAAAAGGAAGAGAGGACACTAGAATGCTTCAGGGAGGCTTGAAAGGATGGTACCCAAATGAAGCTGGGGAAGACGGTTGACTGATTCAGTGCCTACGTTGTCAGTCGTCAGGCATACGAAACCGCCATGTTCTACTTCTTGTTGTTCTGGGACGAAATAGAAATAAACTACTGGCACGCACATAAGAACAAACCTACAACGCCCCACTTTACACGGTATATTCCCCCACCTGGCCCAATCATCCACCACCGTCCCTGTCAGGCCCGCCCAATCCTCCCCACCCAACTCATCGTTTCTACCAGCCTGTATTCACACATAAGCATACTGGTAATAACGAGATGCTAGTGGGTTGCTATGCCCACGAGACTGCAACCTCAAGTTGTAGCGGGAAAGCATCGAAAATACAGACCAGCCGTTGCAAACTACAGGTAATTATGAAGCACTTTGTTCCGGCCGAAAATATTATAACTACAATAGCCCTAAATAACATACATTTAGGAAAAAACGAACCTAATCAATGTAGTCTCAGAAAGGTAACACAGAGTATATGCATGACGCTGAACTTGCGAGGTATTATTAAAAAACAACTACTGGACATCACCTACTACAGACTTCCTGTCCTCTGATACTTTCAGTAATGTGGGCAATGGACCGTAAAGAGTACTAATATTATGATATATTTACATAGAAAACTAACACATCTGAGGCAGTAACAGTAAAGGTCCATTCCTCTTCACTTAAACATTACAAAAAACATTATATAGCGAATCTAATGCAGTGATATAGAACTGTGTTTTCCTCAAATATCTAGAATGCCTCAAACACGGAAAATATGAATGTAATTAACATTATGTGTAGCCAACAAGGATTGAACAGCAATGGATATAAAAAAAAAATTTCATCAAAACTGTGTCTCCCATTTGCGAACCGAGACTTACCAGGCTCTCACTGCACTAGTATGTGGAATGTGAGGCATGAGCATTTAGGACAACAATCTCCAAAACACAAGCTTATATTCACCGTACACCAAGAGTCTGACAGTGGAAGGCTGGATGTAGGTTGAGGTAGGTGACGTCACGTTAGTGGAAGTGGGTTTAAACAAGGACTAAGATGGACAGCAATATTCTGTGGCTACTCAGCGTCATACATACCTAGTTGCCTTATAAAACGGCTTTCTACAGTCTTAAATGCTACAAACATTTTAAAGTTCTCCTTCCATCCTTTCCCTATAACCTGCTTTAATGTAAATATTTGATCCAGTCAACCCTGCCACACCGAAAACCATATTCATCACTCAGACATTCTGATATCGATCCAACAGTTTACCATTATTTCTTCCCGTGCCTTTCGTAATAAACACAACAATTTTTTCCGAAGATTCACACAGATAATATGAAATTCACTTTGCGTACTGCACTGTAAATAATAAGAAAACCTCTCAGACTGAAGTTATCGAGCTGCTCAGTTTTTCCTCAAGCCGGAAATAATACGATTGCTTTAAGAGAATTATCTACAATGTAGTCAATTTTTTCTTAAACTGTCATCAAAATCAGGTCTTTCATTACCAATATTATTTTTCTGCATTAAACTTCAATTTTCAGATCAAATCTGGATAATCCTTGTGGATCAAAAGAATGCCATGAAGAGCTAATGCAAAGACAAAAAAAACAGATGAAAACTGCAAAGTAAGATGGTCCTATACCATCCTTACCTCAACGTTCACTTTGGGTTGGGCCTCGTTTATGTCCTTGTTTACGATCGCGTGTACTGGGCCAGTTCACACCTCTCTTGCTGCCAGGGTTGCCTTTAACTTTTATCTTCAACTTTTACTGCCAATCGTCGGACCGATCAGACTGGTGAATGTAGTTTGTTTCCCCACTGTCCCATTGCTCCCAGCGGCACAAATGGAGACCAGGCTATATAATGGGTCGTGGGAAAAAATCGACTGGTTTAATGTCATAGGCACAGTCGATGGAACTTTCTTCTTAATGCTAACGAGGAATGCAGAAAACAGAATAGGTGAAGGCGTAAACGAGGCAAAAGACTGACAGATAACGCCACTGTTAACCGGACCCATACAATTTATTCTACTGTCCCTCCCTTACCTTATAATTCACTCTCAAACCGGCCAAAGCATCCTTCAGTTCAATTTGCTCTGGTACAGGTGGATGTAATTTGCATATGGCAAGTAATGGCACCGTAAATCTTACGTTACCCATACAACAGTTACCAAGACATCCGGTGAAAGGGAAAGGGATTTTTGTTCTTTTTCGGGAACTTGTTTGTTCTCAACTCACCATCAAACAACTAAAATATCTTTATAAGGAAGTAATTAATTCGGAGTTTCTTCATGTATTTGGGAAGTTTTCTACGTTCAGAATTTGTATAAGTAAAATAGGGTAGTGTTCTCGAAAATTTAAGAAACTCCCGAACAAATTTTCCTTACCTGTTGTTTCTGCAGGTGACACGTTATTATTCTTTTGTGTGTATCTGTGCAATCTGTATAAAATCAAAGGGACATAAGTAGCAAGGTACAGTGCCCAAACTAAATGACTAAGGAGGTGATGTTAGAAACCCCCTGAAGCTCACGGGAACGACTCGTAATGACCTCACGATGCTCAGTTATGTTGAAATATATGGCTTGTGTGCCCTGTTACTGGCTTTATGGTTATTATACACTAAATCATCTTCAGTAAAGCAGTTACGGAAGGACTACAGTCTTTAGTCAAATTGTTCTGTATGAGGAATTAGAATCTATCTATCTATTGCCAGACGCCTCAATCCCGTTTGGGGTGGCCACAAACAAATCGCCTCCAAGTCGCCTTGTCCCCCGCCATTTCACTGCCCTGCTCCCAACTCACACCCCTCTCTCTCATATACCTCTCCACCCCATCCCTCCATCTCATCCTCGGCCTCCCCCTCCCTCTTCCCCCCTCCACCTCACTCACATACACTCTCTTCGTCAGTCTTTCACCCTCCATCCTCTCCACATGACCAAACCACCTCAGTGTGTTCCTGATAACGCTTCCTATCACATCCACACCACAACGCTCCTTTATATCCTCATTAGTAAACCTGTCTCTCCATATGACTCCACAGGCTCCTCTTAAATAAATCATTTCCACTGCTCTCACTCTTGACTTGCGTCCTTCCAACAACGTCCAAGCTTCACTTTCATACGTTAGAGTTGGTATCACAATACTGTCATGTAGTAACTTTTTCACTTCCATGCTCACTTCCCTGTTTCTTATCACTGCCTTCAAAGAACCAGCAACCTTTCTTCCCTGCTGTACCCATTCAAGCACTTCACCCTCCAAACCTCCATCTTTACTCATCACACTACCCAAGTACTTAAACATCTATCTATCTATCTATATACCTAGGCTGCTTCCCCCAAGAAAAGGGAGGTAGCCGAGACAGGACAACACACTCTCCATTTACTCATCCATCCAAACACATTCATTCACATCTTAGCCCCAAAGGGGAGAACGGACAGATCCTCACCGCACCACACCGCACAAGGGTCAACTGCGCAATGCAATCAGTGACATCCGCAGCAGGGCCCGACAGTAGAACTGGTTTGCCCCTGCCACATCATAACAGACCCATCCCCTTAACCGCACCTGACCTGACTAGCTGATCAGACCAAATGCGGGAGAATATCCCCTCAGGGCTGCGTCATCACTTATTCATTCACAATTTCTCTCCATTTATTTCTGTCATGCACAGCCACTCTTCCTTGCTCAACAGACATCCCTCTCGCATCCAGTGCTCTCTTCACACTGTCCATCCATCCTATTCGTGGTCTTCCTCTCAGCCTTACACCTCTCACATCAGATCTAGTTATCTTTTTCACCAATCGCTCATTATCCATTCTCTCCATATGCCCAAACCATCGCAACACCCTCTGCTCAACTCTACCAGCCATCTCCCGAACAACTCCAGTTCTCCTTCGCACTTCATCATTACGCACCCGATCCATACGCGTCACTCCACACATACTCCTCAGACACCTCATCTCCATTACATTCAAACTTTTCCTCTCTGCTACACCCATATTCCATGTTTCAGCCCCATATAACGCAGTCGGTACCACAACACCCTCATACAGCCTTCTCTTTACATCCATTCTAAGCGAACGACATTTAAACACTTTTTTCATTCCTCCCAGCACCTTTCCTACTTCATTTATTCTAAACTTCACTTCTGCATCTATTCTTCCATCCACAGCAACATGTGACCCTAGATATTTAAAACACTCTACCTCCTCAAGCAACTCACCATTCAAAACTATATTCATCCCCCTACCATCTATCAACCTCGTACACTTCATCACTTTACTCTTATTCTCATTTACTTTCAATTTCCTCCTTTCACACACCCTTCCAAACTCCTCTACCAACTGTCTCAATCTCTCCTCTGAATCAGTCACCAGTGCAGTATCATCTGCAAACAGCAGCTGCTTCAGATTCCACTCTCCACCATCAACATTCACCAGACTCAGACCTCCACCTAAAACTCTTGCATTCACCTCCCTTACAACACCATCCATGTAAATATTAAACAACCAAGGCGACATCACACATCCCTGTCGCAGCTCCACTCTCACGGGAAACCAATCACTCACAGCATTTCCCACTCTTACACAAGCTCTACTATTTACATAAAAACTTTTCACCCCTTTTAGTAACCTACCATCAAGTCCATATAATCTTAAAACACTCCACAAAGCCTCCCTATCAATTCTATCATACGCTTTCTCTAAATCCATAAATGCCCTAAACACATCCTTGCCTTTCGCTAAATACTTTTCACACACTTGTCTCACAGCAAACACCTGATCAACGCATCCCCTCCCTCTCCTAAAGCCACACTGCTCATCACCAATCACTCCATCTGTACCCTCTCTAACACTCATAATTAACACTCTACCATACACCTTACCTACAACACTCAACAGACTTATACCCCTAAAGCTAGTACATTCATACTTATCACCCTTGCCTTTATACAACGGGACCACACAAGCACTTGCCCAGTCAATTGGCACCATACCTTTCTCAAAGCACACATTCAACAATCTTACTAACCAGTCAACAATAGTCACTCCACCACCCTTCAGGCATTCCAAAGCACACCCATCCATACCTGCAGCTTTCCCTGTTTTCATCTCCTTTACTGCCTTCTCCACTTTCTCCTTCATGATCAAAGAATCATTCAACTCTCCCAACACATTTATTCCTTGCACCCTTCCATCCGCCACAATCTCAGCCACCCTTTCCTCCTCTACATTTAACAATCTTTCAAAATACTCTGCCCATCTCTTCCTTACTGCATCCATCTCAATTAACATCCTTCCATCCCTCTGCTTTTACTCGTTCTTCCTTCCCAGACTCTCCCTTTCGCACCTTTTTCACCTCCTTCCAAAACATTTTCGTATTCTGTTGAAAATTCTCTGTCAGCTGCCTACCCCACCTCTCATCTGCTGCCACTTTAGCATCACGCACAGCCCTTCTCGCTCTATTCCTCTTTTCCTTATACCTTTCATATGACATCTCATCCTTCCTCTGCAGCCACACTTCATATGCACATCTCTTCTCAGCCACAGCCATACTTACTTCCTCGCACCACCATTCACTTCCTTTTCTTACACCACCACCCACACGTCTCACACCACACACCTCTTCTGCATGCCCCACCACAGCACTCTTAAACAACTGCTATTCCTCCTCCACGCTGCCATTTTCCCGATCTTTCACTGCGTTCCTCTCATCTTTCAATTTCTCCTGACACTCTATCTTTTTCTCTCTTTTATCCAACTCACTCACTTTCAAAACCTCCCTGCCACACCTAACCCTCCTAGCTCTCACCCATCTCTTACCTACTCTTAACTTTCCCTCCACCAGGTAGTGGTCAGACATATCTCCACCCTCCCCTCTCAGAACTCTCACATCCAACAATCTTCCTATAACATTCCTAGACACAACCACATAGTCCATCAAAGCTCTATCAACAACCCTTCCACCCTCCTGTCTCACCCATGTATACTTATAAATATCTTTCTTCTCAAACAGCGTATTCCTAATCACCATCTCTCGCTCAACACACATCGCTATCATTCATTCCCCATTTTCATTTCTTCCAGGCACACCATGCATACCAACTACGCCTTCAACTGCTACATTTCCCACTCTAGCATTCAGATCTCCCTTCATTACCACATTCACATTCGCTCCAAAACTCTGCAGACACTCATCAACATCATTCCAGAAAGACTCCCTCTCTTGTTCATCCCTTTCACTACCAGGCCCATATGCACTCATAAACACCCACAACTCACGTTCAAATTTGCTTTCACCCACATCAGTCTCGATGACACCTCTTTCCATTCAATCACACATTGCTGTACTTCCGGACTCACTAACAAGGCCACACCTTCTCTTGCCCTTCCTCTATCAACACCTGACAATCTTCCATTCACACCTCCAAACATAGATTCCCCCTTCCCTTTCATCTTCGTTTCACTCAAAGCTAACACATCCAACTTTCTTCTCACAAACATTCTCCCAATCTCCTCCCTTTTAGCCTCAATCGTACTACATCCACGCACATTCATAGACCCAATCTTCAGGGTACGGGATAACTCCATCCCCCATCCGTTTCTCTGGCCTGTCTCTTTTTAGGAACTAAAAAACAGAGGAGGGAGTCCTAGTCCCCTCACCCCGCCCCTTTTAGTCGCCTTTTACGACACGCAGGGAATACGGTGGCAGTATTCTTCCTAACACAACCTGGCCACAGAGTAGTAGTACCACCCCATAGTGAGGCCAGGTTGTGTCCCTAAACATACTCACATTTTCCAATTCCTCACCATCCAACCTCGCTGTACATTCACTGACTTCACCTCTCTCAAAGACCATCACTTTACTCTTCCCTACATTCACCTTTAGATTCCGTTTCTTATACACTCTCCCAAACTCATCCACCAAGCCTTGCAGCTCCCTTTCGTCTTCACTCAACAACACAGTATCATCTGCAAATAACAGTACAGGGAGTTTCCAAACACTATCCTCTCTCACCAGAGCCACTCCAACATCCACTACCCTACCTTGTACCTCTTTTATTACCCCATCCATGTACAGATTGAACAACCATGGAGACATGACACATCCCTGTTTCAACCCAACTTTCAAAGAGAGAAATTCACTTAGTTCACCATCCACACGCACTGCAGCCTTCGCACCATTGTACATACTCTTCACAGCATTCAACAACTTCCCATCTACTCCATATATTCTTAACACTTTCCACAATCCTTGTCTATCCACCCTGTCATATGCTTTCTCCAAATCCATGAAAGCCACATAGAACTTCTTTCCCTTCTCTACAAACTTTTCCACTAAAGATCTAAGAATGAATATTTGATCTACACAACCTCTACCCTTCCTAAAGCCTCCCTGTTCTTCTCCAACTAATTTCTCTGTTCTTTCTCTAACTCTGTCAATAAGTATCCTACCATAGACTTTTCTTATTATACTAAGAAGACAAATGCCCCTATGATTACCACACACTTCTTTTTCCCCTTTTCCTTTGTACAAGGGAATAATTATACCTGACTTCCAATCCTCCGGGACTCTACCTTCCTCCCAGGCCAATCTACACATCTTCCACATCCATTCTACTACTATCTTTCCCCCATGCTTCAGCATTTCATCACACACTCCATCAATTCCTGGGGCTTTCCCCGATTTAACTTTCTTCATTGCTTCCACAACTTCTATACCACTGATTTCTTCCTGTCTTCTCACCTCCCTCCGTCTCCCAGCCATTCCCCACCCACTTATACTCACATTACTTCCATCCTCTGTCATAAAAGACTTTGTGGTTCCTTTGTGGTTGGGTTATATATATATTAGACTTGTGGACGAGCGGTTATTATACTGGAGTAGCTTGTAGTAGATAATCTTCTTTCCCATTTGTCATGTAGTGACAGGAGAGGTAAAGAATAGTATGGGACTATTTTTATTTGTCTTGGAAATATTAACAAGTCTCTCACACAGAGCGAAGTATAGAGTCCAGTCCCGCTAGCTATCTCTCTGTCTCGCTCTCTCTGTCTCTCTCTCAAGTTGCCAAGCCCTTCTCCCTGCGACCTGTCTCTTCTAAGGCCTGTCTCCTTCTCAGCTCTCTTTCCTAAATTCTGGTGAAACAGGAGACGTATCACGTGTGTTCCTTGAGGATGGAAAGTTTAAGAAGCCTGTGTGTGAGTATGTGTGTATGTGTGTGTATGGTCACTAGGGCTTTGTTCACGGGTGGAATGCTGACAACTAACTGCATCATCTCCTTACTGGCCACTGTCGTCAGCTTTCCTCAGTGTAATTTGCAAGCTCATTTCCTATTTCCAGGCTCGCATAGAGCTGTCTATCTATCTATTTATCTATCTATCTATTATGATTTGTAATTATAATATGGAGTCCTGATATCTGCTCGGTCACGCGAAAATGGCGTACCATCGACAGTTAATAGTCCTAACATATTAATACATATTATATACACATTATAATGAACTTATAAGCTAATTAAGTGAAATACATAATATTGTAAAAGTAACATAATTGTATGAATATTGTATACATATAATATTCATAGTAAATAGTGATTATTCAGTAATATTACATTTTAAACAAGTTGTATACATATTTGAATAAACGCATTAAAGTAAATTATTTAACTGTAATACAGTATGTACTTGGGTTATTATAGTGAATTGCATACATGCAAGAATAAAAATAGTTTAAAATTAAGATTATTGTAAGAGTTATTAATATTTCATTTAAATATAATGGTACTGGTCTGACAAACATGGGTCGTTCTTCTTTGTATTTTATATATATATATATATATATATATATATATATATATATATATATATATATATATATATATATATATAATACTATATACAAAATATATACACTTCATTCAGGGTGGTTAACTTTGATGTTAACTCTCCCCCCACTAAATAATGACTCCAAATTAGCAATTCTTGCATGCATTCTGTGCATTGCGAACAGCAGTACTGCAACTACAATGCAGACGATTATAAAGACAGTAGGTGCTGGGCTATACACATAATATGGGTTGAACATACTCAAACTCAAATCTTTCCAGGGCTTCATTGTTTCATTGATCAGCTGCATAGTTTCAAACTTAGGTGAAGTTAGCTTAATACTTGTGCTCATGTTTAAGTTCATATCAGGCAGTGGGTGGAAATGTTTGTGTGTATGACTGAGAATGGCGTAGTGATTGATGGTGGATAAAGTAGACATGGCTGGTGTAAATACCGCACAGTAGTCTGGTGCTATGTATAATCCTGATGCTGATGTATGAGATGGTGGTATATCTGGACAGACTATGTAAACTGATGTGTTATGAGGGAAATAAAAAAACTGTGAGTGTCCAATGCATTGATGGTGTACAAGTTTATCTGGAGCAAAAGTGAAGTTGCAATGATGATGAATATTGTCATTTCTGATGATAGCCATTTCACAAGGGACTGTATCAGTAGGCTGAAACGTGAAAATGTACGCAGGACAAAGATGAACAGCATGTAAGGATGTGCTTGGCACTTTCGTTCAATCGTTGACTCACTTGCGAAAGTGACAGTGTCCCGTCTCTTGGAGACCATGATGAGTTCGGTGTCTGTGTTGATGTTGATGATGACCAAAGTGTTGTTATTTTTATAGGGGAAGGGGTGTATTTGGTATACTGTGAACAGGTCTTCAGTGATGAATGGTACATGAACTACCACTGATGTTGGTGTTAGTGTTACTTCTAAATACGGGTAATATTGCATAAATTCCCTACTGCGGAACAACGGCTTCAATATATGTTTATGTATGCCTTGACTAACTATCTGACGTAGCTCATGAACTGGGAGTAAGTCAATTGTGATCTTGCCATCACCAGAATTCGAAATTCCTTGCATAAGTGCCCTGAAACTATCTCTAGTGTTCTCTAATTGTAGTAGAATCGTGTCAATATGTTCTGTGATGATGGAGAAGTGTTGGAAAAGTGTAACGTTTCCCTCCAATTCATTTATTTTATCTACACTCTCGAGACCTATGTTTTCTGCTTGTTTCAGATTTTTCACAATTGTCTTCATTGCTGAGTTCTGTCCTGTGATGAATTTATCTTGGTATGTTAGTACCTGAGCTATCTTATTAAATTTGTTGTTTATTTCTTTAAGGTCATCCTCTGTAGCCAATCCAAAGATGTTACCAAGAACTGCACCACCCAGGTCGAACAAACCGCGCTTTTGGTGAGTACGTGTAATATTGTTCCTGTCGCTCAGTACCTCCATTCCATAAGATGGGAGATCTTGGATCATGATGAGCATAGTTGACTTCTGCCTGTTCTAGTTTCCATTTCGCTAACTTTACCATTTCATTCACTTCCTTGGTGTTATGTGCTTGTGAAACATAATTTCCTATCATGAAGTCCAGAGTTCGCATCGGCGTCGCAAGTCTGTCTAGATACGTAGGTAAGTCATACAAGTAATCTAGACTTATTTCAGTACTCATGACGTCCTTAACGATTGTAGTCGTGGCCATTGGAGCTATGAGGCATCCTTGTCGTACTATATGTTTGGGGTCTAAGTGCGCATATCCTCTTGCTATGTAGAGGAGAATCCATAGCATAAGTCCCTTCATCGTAACCTACCGAAAAAAAAAATCTATTAATTTCCTATAATGCTGTGGTCGATGATAGTGATGATGTGCGTTACGGTTGATTGTTATTTCATTTTATAGAAGGAGTTTAAATCGATATTTAATTCTCGTAAATGATGTACTGTAGATTTGATTGGAACAGTTGCACCTATGTTCGATTGTTTGGTATATGACCTTAATTTCTTTTTGTAATCATTGTTGTGTTCTTGCTTGGTTTCTTGAGGTACGTTCACCTGTCCGGTTGTATCCGAGGCTGAATAATTGTGTGATAATTCCCTTGAAACTCGTTTTAAATGGTCAATATGAACTTGTTTCTCTTCGCCACTTGAAAGTGACTTAATTAAAACTTTGTTTGCTTTTATGTTAATTACTCTGTATGGGCCCTCAAATTTTGGGGATAATTTATTGTCTCTCATATGAATGACCGTAAACAATGTCTCCTAAGCTGATAGGTGAATCTTTTGCCTTCTTGTTAAATGCCTCCATCATTTCTTCCTTGGACATCGTTAATTGTTTTTTGACTCTTTTGTGAATGTCCTGGAATTCACGCAAACGGAGTTTAGAGTAATCATCGTAATTGTATATAGGCATGCTGTCACCTTCTAGGAGCTCATATGGTAATTTTTTATCTGTGCCATATATAATGAAATGTGGTGTGTCACCGATGGATTTATTTATAGACCCATTAATTGAGGCTTCTACTCTGGGAATCCAATGATCAGCTTGCATAATTTTTCACTGAGAATGTGTCGTAGCACATCTAATACCTTTATTTTGTCTCTCTACCAACCCATTCGATGCTGGGTGATAGGCCAAAACGTTAACCTTTTTGATGTTGTATTGTTTACATATTTCTTGTAAGATCTCAGAATTAAATTCTCCTCCATTATCACTTATTAGTACCTTTGGGGTAGTAAAGCGACATATTACATTATCTGTTATTGCCTTTGCTACTGTCTCTGCTGTCTTATCTTTAATTGGAGCTAAAATGACATAACGGGAAAAATGATCCGTTGCTACGAATAAGTATAGGTTATTATTGTATGATAATGGCATCTTGAGTAAATCAACAGCGACAACGTCCCATGGTTGATGTGGTACAGGGTAATTACCCATCGGTGCAGGTGTGATTGGGTATCCTTTGTGTTTCGCACATGATTCGCATTTGTCTATATGATTGTTTATATCTTTTCGTAATGAAGGCCAGTAATATAATAGCTGGGCTTGGTTGAATGTCTTATCCTTTCCAGGATGTCCTGCATGTGGGCTGTCGTGTATCAATCGTAATACTTGGGGTATCATGTCATTAGGTACTACCAACTGGTTAGTATTTCTTTGGCGTTTTGGTTGTTTAGAGTTAATTTTGTATAATGTATTATTGACCATTGTGAATTGTTCAAGTGGGACATGCAGTTTGGGTAATTGTATGTCATCTCCACTTTCTAATTTGTATATTACTTTAGACCATATTGGGTCAAGTCTTTGTGCCTTTGCGATATCCTCGTGGTTTGGGATATTTCCTTTGAGATCTAACGCCGCGACCTGAATTGTGTTCGGGTTCCTAGATAAAGCGTCAGCTACTATGTTCATTTTACCTTGTATATAATGAATTTGTACATTGTAGTTTTCAACTGTACACTTCCATCTTGCTCTCCTCCCAGAAAGGAGTTTTTCTTTAAACATACCCACCAGTGGTTTATGGTCGGTGAATAAGTGGATTTCGTAACCATATACCAAATCTCGAAACTTTTGTAATGCAAAAACCACTGCAAGTGCCTCTAAGTTTGTAGTGCAATAATTTTTCTCCGCACCTCTTGTTTGTCTGCTGGCAAATGCAATTGGTTGATTCTTTCCTCTTTTATCTTCCTGCATCAGTACAGCCCCTAATCCTTTAACTGATGCGTCTGTACAAATAAGAAATTATTTTGTGTAATCTGGATATGCTAAACAAGGTGCATTTGTTAGTTTAATTTTTAGATTGTTAAATACCCTTTTTGTTCTTCTTCCCATTGGAATACAGCATCTTTTTGAGTAGTTGGAATAGAGGAAAGGCTATATGAGAGAACTGTGGTACGAATGACCTATAGTACTCAGCCAGACCTAAAATTGTCTAACTTCGTCAGTCGTAGTGGGTTCAGGAAAATCTCTCACTGCCTGTATTTTGTCATCAGTGGTGTGAATACCATCAGAACTTAATTTGTGGCCAAAGAAATTTATTTCCTTAAAGCAAAATTTGCATTTAGAAAGTTTAATTTTTAATCCAGCATCACTAAGCTTTTGTAAGAGTAAGTCTAATTTCCTGAGATGATCCTTAATATTCTTCGTTGCGATTATAATATCGTCAAGATAAACAAATATTCCTTGTCCTAAAATTCCGGACAATACGTAATTCATAAGACGCTGGAATGTGCCTGGGGCTGTCCTCAGTCCCATTGGCATTCTTGTATATTGATAATGGCCTCTGTTTGTTGAAAAGACAGTGTATTTACGTGACTCCTTAGATACCGGAATCTGATAGTAGCCGTTTAGGAGATCGATGGTCGAGAATATATTATTCTCAGGACCAATATTCTGTGAGAACATCGCTTAGCAATGGCATGGGAAATCTGTCTGGGATTGTGTGATTATTTAGTTTACGGTAATCTACTACCGCACGCATTTCTCCATTTCGTTTGGGCACGAAGAATAGGGGGCATTCCACGGGGAGACTGAAGGCTCAATGATTCCAAGTTTTAACATTTCATCGACATACTGATTTGCAAGTGTACGTTGGGAGTGTGGTATGCAGTAAGCTGGTACGAAAATTGGTGGTGTTTCTGGGTGCACATTAATCATGTGATTAATCAAGTTAGTGCACCCTAATTGTTCTCCAGGCAATGCTACGGTGTCCTTGTGTGTTTCCAGCAGGGTTAACAAATCATTTTCTTCATCAAATTCACCTGAGTGAATTAAATTCTCTTTATTCTTTCTCTATCCGTAGATTTTATCTCACTTGTTACTCCAGCTATGCAATCTGTTATTTCCTTCACAGGGGCGGGACATTTTTCAATATTAACTATACAAGTTCCCTTTTTCAACTGAACTTCCCCATTCATGTGATTAATTATGAATATTTGAGTTTGCCCCCTTCGTTGTTCGTATAGACTTATAATGCGTTTTCTACTGACAATCCCTTTACTTTACATAATTCTTCTAAGACAAGTAAATACAGTACTATTCCGTAATTTGCTCTTTATGGTAACCTTCATGTATGAATTACGTGGTATAACTAAATCATTAGTGAGATGGGCTGGAAAAATTGATAAATCCTCAGTACTGTTATCCTGGGTCACTAATTCTGGGAGGATGGGGTTGGTGGTGGGAGTGGATCTATACACTCATCTGCTTGTGTATGTTTGTTTAAGCTTTTAATATTACCAATTCTTTTTGGCTCTCTTCTACCAATCCCTGGTGAGGGCTCTGAAGTTATTTCCTCTATGAATTCATTATCAAAAGTCTATTCCATTCATTTGTGGGAGTATAGTTATGATCTCAGCTCTCATGGATCTTAAGCCCAGTAACATATGAGCTTTAATTGCTAAGTTTTCAACGATATAGAAAAATGCAGGAGAATGGTCTTGTAGTTTCTGTGAAACTGAGATTTAATCTTATCCATACCCTTCACTGTAATCTCTTGTCATCTACTGTGTATAAATCTAAATCAGCTTCATCCAGAAAAAGTTACTTTATTTTTATTTTTAAGAATTCTATTTAGTTCTTCATGTGTTATTAAGTTCAACTGTAGAGCCTGTATCTAAAAAATAAGGAAACGTTTTGATCCTCACATACAGCTGGTATCAAGATACACTCATTTCCCAACACATGCCTCCTATGTGAAG
>NW_027643432.1:0-4995 GCF_032717465.1 Coenobita brevimanus
AGACGTATCACGTGTGTTCCTTGAGGATGGAAAGTTTAAGAAGCCTGTGTGTGAGTATGTGTGTATGTGTGTGTATGGTCACTAGGGCTTTGTTCACGGGTGGAATGCTGACAACTAACTGCATCATCTCCTTACTGGCCACTGTCGTCAGCTTTCCTCAGTGTAATTTGCAAGCTCATTTCCTATTTCCAGGCTCGCATAGAGCTGTCTATCTATCTATTTATCTATCTATCTATTATGATTTGTAATTATAATATGGAGTCCTGATATCTGCTCGGTCACGCGAAAATGGCGTACCATCGACAGTTAATAGTCCTAACATATTAATACATATTATATACACATTATAATGAACTTATAAGCTAATTAAGTGAAATACATAATATTGTAAAAGTAACATAATTGTATGAATATTGTATACATATAATATTCATAGTAAATAGTGATTATTCAGTAATATTACATTTTAAACAAGTTGTATACATATTTGAATAAACGCATTAAAGTAAATTATTTAACTGTAATACAGTATGTACTTGGGTTATTGTAGTGAAATACATACATGCAAGAAAAAAAAGTGTAAAATTAAGATTATGGTTAATTTAAAGATAATGGTACTGGTATGCCATACATGGGTCATTCTTCTTTGTATTTTATATATATATATATATATATATATATATATATATATATATATATATATATATATATATATATATATATATATATAATACTATATACAAAATATATACACTTCATTCAGGGTGGTTAACTTTGATGTTAACTCTCCCCCACTAAATAATGACTCCAAATTAGCAATTCTTGCATGCATTCTGTGCATTGCGAACAGCAGTACTGCAACTACAATGCAGACGATTATAAAGACAGTAGGTGCTGGGCTATACACATAATATGGGTTGAACATACTCAAACTCAAATCTTTCCAGGGCTTCATTGTTTCATTGATCAGCTGCATAGTTTCAAACTTAGGTGAAGTTAGCTTAATACTTGTGCTCATGTTTAAGTTCATATCAGGCAGTGGGTGGAAATGTTTGTGTGTATGACTGAGAATGGCGTAGTGATTGATGGTGGATAAAGTAGACATGGCTGGTGTAAATACCGCACAGTAGTCTGGTGCTATGTATAATCCTGATGCTGATGTATGAGATGGTGGTATATCTGGACAGACTATGTAAACTGATGTGTTATGAGGGAAATAAAAACTGTGAGTGTCCAATGCATTGATGGTGTACAAGTTTATCTGGAGCAAAAGTGAAGTTGCAATGATGATGAATATTGTCATTTCTGATGATAGCCATTTCACAAGGGACTGTATCAGTAGGCTGAAACGTGAAAATGTACGCAGGACAAAGATGAACAGCATGTAAGGATGTGCGGCACTTTCGTTCAATCGTTGACTCACTTGCGAAAGTGACAGTGTCCCGTCTCTTGGAGACCATGATGAGTTCGGTGTCTGTGTTGATGTTGATGATGACCAAAGTGTTGTTATTTTTATAGGGGAAGGGGTGTATTTGGTATACTGTGAACAGGTCTTCAGTGATGAATGGTACATGAACTACCACTGATGTTGGTGTTAGTGTTACTTCTAAATACGGGTAATATTGCATAAATTCCCTACTGCGGAACAACGGCTTCAATATATGTTTATGTATGCCTTGACTAACTATCTGACGTAGCTCATGAACTGGGAGTAAGTCAATTGTGATCTTGCCATCACCAGAATTCGAAATTCCTTGCATAAGTGCCCTGAAACTATCTCTAGTGTTCTCTAATTGTAGTAGAATCGTGTCAATATGTTCTGTGATGATGGAGAAGTGTTGGAAAAGTGTAACGTTTCCCTCCAATTCATTTATTTTATCTACACTCTCGAGACCTATGTTTTCTGCTTGTTTCAGATTTTTCACAATTGTCTTCATTGCTGAGTTCTGTCCTGTGATGAATTTATCTTGGTATGTTAGTACCTGAGCTATCTTATTAAATTTGTTGTTTATTTCTTTAAGGTCATCCTCTGTAGCCAATCCAAAGATGTTACCAAGAACTGCACCACCCAGGTCGAACAAACCGCGCTTTTGGTGAGTACGTGTAATATTGTTCCTGTCGCTCAGTACCTCCATTCCATAAGATGGGAGATCTTGGATCATGATGAGCATAGTTGACTTCGCCTGTTCTAGTTTCCATTTCGCTAACTTTACCATTTCATTCACTTCCTTGGTGTTATGTGCTTGTGAAACATAATTTCCTATCATGAAGTCCAGAGTTCGCATCGGCGTCGCAAGTCTGTCTAGATACGTAGGTAAGTCATACAAGTAATCTAGACTTATTTCAGTACTCATGACGTCCTTAACGATTGTAGTCGTGGCCATTGGAGCTATGAGGCATCCTTGTCGTACTATATGTTTGGGGTCTAAGTGCGCATATCCTCTTGCTATGTAGAGGAGAATCCATAGCATAAGTCCCTTCATCGTAACCTACCGAAAAAAAAAAAAAATCTATTAATTTCCTATAATGCTGTGGTCGATGATAGTGATGATGTGCGTTACGGTTGATTGTTATTTCATTTATAGAAGGAGTTTAAATCGATATTTAATTCTCGTAAATGATGTACTGTAGATTTGATTGGAACAGTTGCACCTATGTTCGATTGTTTGGTATATGACCTTAATTTCTTTTTGTAATCATTGTTGTGTTCTTGCTTGGTTTCTTGAGGTACGTTCACCTGTCCGGTTGTATCCGAGGCTGAATAATTGTGTGATAATTCCCTTGAAACTCGTTTTAAATGGTCAATATGAACTTGTTTCTCTTCGCCACTTGAAAGTGACTTAATTAAAACTTTGTTTGCTTTTATGTTAATTACTCTGTATGGGCCCTCAAATTTTGGGGATAATTTATTGTCTCTCATATGAATGACTCCGTAAACAATGTCTCCTAAGCTGATAGGTGAATCTTTTGCCTTCTTGTTAAATGCCTCCATCATTTCTTCCTTGGACATCGTTAATTGTTTTTTGACTCTTTTGTGAATGTCCTGGAATTCACGCAAACGGAGTTTAGAGTAATCATCGTAATTGTATATAGGCATGCTGTCACCTTCTAGGAGCTCATATGGTAATTTTTTATCTGTGCCATATATAATGAAATGTGGTGTGTCACCGATGGATTTATTTATAGACCCATTAATTGAGGCTTCTACTCTGGGAATCCAATGATCAGCTTGCATAATTTTCACTGAGAATGTGTCGTAGCACATCTAATACCTTTTATTTTGTCTCTCTACCAACCCATTCGATGCTGGGTGATAGGCCAAAACGTTAACCTTTTTGATGTTGTATTGTTTACATATTTCTTGTAAGATCTCAGAATTAAATTCTCCTCCATTATCACTTATTAGTACCTTTGGGGTAGTAAAGCGACATATTACATTATCTGTTATTGCCTTTGCTACTGTCTCTGCTGTCTTATCTTTAATTGGAGCTAAAATGACATAACGGGAAAAATGATCCGTTGCTACGAATAAGTATAGGTTATTATTGTATGATAATGGCATCTTGAGTAAATCAACAGCGACAACGTCCCATGGTTGATGTGGTACAGGGTAATTACCCATCGGTGCAGGTGTGATTGGGTATCCTTTGTGTTTCGCACATGATTCGCATTTGTCTATATGATTGTTTATATCTTTTCGTAATGAAGGCCAGTAATATAATAGCTGGGCTTGGTTGAATGTCTTATCCTTTCCAGGATGTCCTGCATGTGGGCTGTCGTGTATCAATCGTAATACTTGGGGTATCATGTCATTAGGTACTACCAACTGGTTAGTATTTCTTTGGCGTTTTGGTTGTTTAGAGTTAATTTTGTATAATGTATTATTGACCATTGTGAATTGTTCAAGTGGGACATGCAGTTTGGGTAATTGTATGTCATCTCCACTTTCTAATTTGTATATTACTTTAGACCATATTGGGTCAAGTCTTTGTGCCTTTGCGATATCCTCGTGGTTTGGGATATTTCCTTTGAGATCTAACGCCGCGACCTGAATTGTGTTCGGGTTCCTAGATAAAGCGTCAGCTACTATGTTCATTTTACCTTGTATATAATGAATTTGTACATTGTAGTTTTCAACTGTACACTTCCATCTTGCTCTCCTCCCAGAAAGGAGTTTTTCTTTAAACATACCCACCAGTGGTTTATGGTCGGTGAATAAGTGGATTTCGTAACCATATACCAAATCTCGAAACTTTTGTAATGCAAAAACCACTGCAAGTGCCTCTAAGTTTGTAGTGCAATAATTTTTCTCCGCACCTCTTGTTTGTCTGCTGGCAAATGCAATTGGTTGATTCTTTCCTCTTTTATCTTCCTGCATCCAGTACAGCCCCTAATCCTTTAACTGATGCGTCTGTACAAATAAGAAATTATTTTGTGTAATCTGGATATGCTAAACAAGGTGCATTTGTTAGTTTAATTTTTAGATTGTTAAATACCCTTTTTTGTTCTTCTTCCCATTGGAATACAGCATCTTTTTTGAGTAGTTGGAATAGAGGAAAGGCTATATGAGAGAACTGTGGTACGAATGACCTATAGTACTCAGCCAGACCTAAAAATTGTCTAACTTCGTCAGTCGTAGTGGGTTCAGGAAAATCTCTCACTGCCTGTATTTTGTCATCAGTGGTGTGAATACCATCAGAACTTAATTTGTGGCCAAAGAAATTTATTTCCTTAAAGCAAAATTTGCATTTAGAAAGTTTAATTTTTAATCCAGCATCACTAAGCTTTTGTAAGAGTAAGTCTAATTTCCTGAGATGATCCTTAATATTCTTCGTTGCGATTATAATATCGTCAAGATAAACAAATATTCCTTGTCCTAAAATTCCGGACAATACGTAATTCATAAGACGCTGGAATGTGCCTGGGGCTGTCCTCAGTCCCATTGGCATTCTTGTATATTGATAATGGCCTCTGTTTGTTGAAAAGACAGTGTAT
>NW_027643433.1:0-24975 GCF_032717465.1 Coenobita brevimanus
CTTCTTTAGGTTGTTCAATGGCAACAAGAACAATGTTGTGGCTCTACACGTTTTCATAGCACTTCTTCGTTACTACCATCAAGCTCTAGTGGTTTAATCTCTATTCCTACTACTCAGCATTCAACGTAACAAGGGCAATTTTGGACAAGTTAAAAGTAAAAAAAAGGGTAGAGGAAAAAATGCAGTAAAGTGGATTTTGAAAACAAAAAATATCAATCCCACTGATGTAGTCAGGAAGAAATTAAAGGTGGCTACGAAAAAGGAGAGAGTCACAAAGAAAAATTGCATTCTAAATAAAAAGTGACATTGTAATTTATCAACGAAAGAAGGGGGTGAGGTAGAGAAAAAGTAAGATTGTCAAGCCCGTTTCTGTGGTGTAATAGAAACTGACGAAGTATAAAGAGGAGGATAGAAAGTGAAAAGCATAAAACGGAGGATTTCTCATGAAGGAAAGGGGGGAATTAGAGAGGAAAAGTGAGTGAGGAGAGATTAGGAAAAAGTGAGTGAGGAGATTAGGAAAAGTGAGTGAGAGATTAGGAAAAGTGAGTGAGAGATTATCAAGCCCGTTTTTGTTGTGTAGTTTAATACTAAAAACTGTGACTGTGAACAAAAGGAAATGAGGAAACAGGAGTGTATGCAGATATGAATTACAAGAGCAAATACAACACGGAGAGAAAAACAGGGACTGAGAGGAAAAGGAAGACTGAAAGCGTTATTGTGGCATCCAAAGAAATTATGAAACCGAGTACAGAAAAAGCGGAATTGCAAAATCAGAAGAGTATCCAAAGTAAATACTCGGTACTGACCTAACAAGTCAAGAATTGGGAGGGGTTAGATTAACCTAAGAGAAGCAGAAAATTTTTATCAAGCTGTGTTCTTTGACAAAAAAAATAAATGCGAGAAAAATGTGGAGGCAAATTAAAAAGTGAATATGCCGATTTCGAGGGGAGTCTGAGAACACGATGAGACAGTGAGAAATGATAAATAATCATGCCTTTTATGTCCAAAAACCCACTGATATCGAGAATAAAATGAAAGTGGAACAAAAAGAAAAAATCCAGAAAATAGCTACTACATCGAGCTGGTGATAATCTGATGGAGTCGAAAAATTGATAAAGTTAAAGGCAGAGAAAATTATTAGGCTAATTACTGTGTCATTAAAGGAATAGTAGAGTGGATAAAGAAGATTGTACAGAGACCATTTTTTTTTAATATAACATAACGGAGGAAAGAAAAACAAATGAATAAAAAAGAATAATCCATACACAAGATTACTGGTGTCCTCTGTTCATAAAATATCTGTAACAGTTAGACTTGAACAGCTGTGGGTTGAAATTTGGAGGGAAACAACTCTGGGGAAGCGAGTTCCAGAGAGATGCAGTTCGGGGAATGAAAGAATTCTGATAGGCATAAGTTTTGCAATATGGCTGAGTGACATTCCAGTCATGAGCGCTACCAGATGCCCGAGTAGCACGAGGGAAGGCATGGAGAGGTGGCACCATGGACGCAACTTCGTCTGAGCATTTGCCAAAAAAATATCTGTAAAATAATGCAAGGGAGGCAACATTCCTTCTTACTTGCAGGGGAGGTAGTTTATTTGTAATGGCAGGGTTGTTAATAATTCTAACAGCTTTGTTCTGAATTTTATCTAGTTGTTTTAATGCAACCTCTCCACATCCATTCCACAAGGGTGAGCAATATTCAAGCTGAGAGCACACATGACTCTTATAAATTATAGCCAACTGCTCATCAGCGAAGAAGTTACGGACTCTGTACAATAATCCAAGTTTCTTTGAGGCGGTTTTAGCAAGTGATCTAACATGAGAGGTCCAGCTGAGGGCATTGTTAAGTGAGACGCCAAGAATTTCAATACTTTTGGAGATGGGAATATTAGTGGCACTGAAGGTAATGTACGAATCTGGCAATATCTGTCTATTAGTAAACTGTATATATTTAGTTTTACTAGCATTAAAAGAGACAAGATTGTTCTGTGCCCATTCACTGATCGTAGATAGGTCTTGATTTAAGGAGATGGCTATACTGAGTTGAGAGGTAGAGATATTAGACTTTGTAAACGGGTGTCTGAATGTGAATGAACTATGTAATGTTGAGTCATCTGCGTATGAATGGATGGGATTGTGGGTGACAGATAAGATATCATTAATATGAACCAGGAAGAGGGCTGGCGCCAGAACTGACCCCTGCGGCACGCCGGCGTTAATTGAGTGGAAATTGGAATATACATCATCTACTTTTAATTTCCTGTCACTATGATATGAAGAAATCAATGGAACAAAAGACGTTAGTCCATAGCAAGGGAGCTTGGACAGCAGGGAACGGTGCCATACTCTGTCGAAAGCTTTAGAAATATCAAGGGCTACTGCATGAGTTTCTCCTTGTAGATCAATTGATTGATGGATGGTATGAGTTAGGAGATTGAGTATGTCAATGGTGGACCTTTTTAGGAGATTAAATTTGTCAATGGTGGATCTTTCGTGGCGAAAACCATATTGTCTGTCACTAATTAAGTTGTTGGATTCAAGATATTTAACAATGTGCTTATTAATTAAAGTTTCAAATACTTTACCAAGAGAAGATGTGACAGCTATTGGTCTGTAGTCAGAGGCGTCAGAGGAACTTCCTTACTTTGGAACTGGGTGGATATTGACTTCTTTCCATGAATTTGGGAATAAAGAAGTACGTATGCATAGTCGGAATAATTTAGCTAGAAGAGAGGCAAGTTCAGGGGAACACTTTTTCAAAACAATTGGTGGAATTCCATCTGGGCCTGGAGATTTGTTGGCAGGTAAATTCTCTAGGATGGATTTTACGTATCTTGTCAGTATTTTAAGTGGGGGAATTTCGGGAGAATCAAGTTCCAGTACTGGCACATTCTGGCTGGTATCGTCTATGGTAGAGTTTCTGGCAAAGGTACTGGCAAAGATATCTGCTTTCCCACGTGGGTCATTTGTAATGTTGCCATCTGAAGATTTTAGTGGGGGAATGGAAGATGACTTGTTAAAGTTATTATTGAAAGAATTAAGAGTTGACCAGAATACTCTATTGTCATTAGGGTTGTTAAGTAGTTTTGATGCTTGCTTTTGAGGAGGTTTGATTTAGCTAGATTTAATACAGCTTTTGCATGATTTCTAGCAAATTTAAATTGAGAGAGTGATTCAGATGTTTTTTTATTTTAAGTAAGAGTTATATGCTAATGACTTTTGGGCTGTTGCTCTGGCACAGTTGCCATCAAACCATTTTAGAGAGTTCGATCTTTTAGTGAACTGTTGACTTGGTATTAATAAATCCCTACCAGGTAGTATTAAGTCGCAAATGTGAAACTAGGTAGAATTGGGATCACTAGAGAAGAAAGACTGCCATGGAATGTCAGCAAGATAATTTCTAAATCCATCCCAGTTTGCGCTATCAAAGTGCCATCGGGTCACCCCGACAGGTTCAGAACGGGGAGGTGTAGGAGGGTTAACTAATGAGGCTTTGATGAGATTGTGGTCAGAGGATCCAAGTGGTGACAGTACCTCTATCCTGTATTGATCTGGATTATTTGTCAAGAATAAATCGAAGAGATGGGCATTATGGTCAGGATTATCTGGTATTCTTGTTGGTTGCTTTACCAGCTGGGTGAGATTAAACGATTCTGCAAACAGCTTGCACTCTAGACCAGCGTCGTCAGTCCTGGCAGAGTGCAATAACCTTTCAGCATTATGTACAGTATGTTAAAATCACCCAAAATGGTTATTTCGGTGCTAAGGGCAAGGTTAAGGTTACTCAACTGTGTGGATATGGAATTAGATACACTGGATTCCGAAGAAGCATTGGGGGAGCGATAAACTACACAACTATATTTGGTAATATTTTGACAATTTAGTTTATATAATGACTAATCAAACTTGATGAAGTGAAGTTTAAAATAGTGTCAACTGCATATTGGGATTTGATATAACAACAGGTGCCGCCCTTGTTACGGAAGTTTGTAAGGAGATGGTAACTGGAAAAACAAAATGGGGATATATCAGTAGAGGGTGAGATTTGTGGTTCTGTGAGGAAAAGGGCCAAAGGGGATATGGACTGAAGGAAAAAATGAACTGAGTTTAAGTTTGTGGTAAGGCCGAGGATGTTGGTGAAGAATAAGGCGGCACTTTCACTTCCTCGCTGACAAGCATTAGCGGAAATAACAACAGTTGCAGAAACAGATGGGGCATAGAGCCCTATACCCCGCAACAGCAACCGTTCTAGGGGCAGAATTCCTAATTTGCCCTGTGACCTTGACCTCTGATTGCTCGCAGAATCGTTTCCTTCATCCTTGCCTAACCCTTAACCCTTCCACCAAGTTTGGCTCATATCAATTCAAAACAAACAGTTGACTCTGCTTTAGACCTTGACATTTGACTGATTGCTCTCACAATCTAACCTCTTCATTCTTTCCTTAACCCAAACCCTTCCACAATTTAAATCGGATAAAAACTGTTTAAGTTGGCACTGCAATACCTTACCCTTTGACGTACTGTTCTAAGAAAACAACAGGTCAACCTCTTGGGGGATTCTCAAGCCAAGCACCAAATTTTATCCAAATAAAAGACATATGGATTAAAATATGACCTGGCCTGTGACGCTGACCTCTAATTATTCTCAAAATTATCACTGATTCTTCCCCCCAACTTTGGTATAATCTGGAGAAAAAAGCTTAAACTTATTTTGCTAGGTCATAGTTTACTAGCACGCCGACCTTCACCTTTATTCTGTTGTTCAAAAATATTAAAAAAAAAAAAAAATCTTTGGCTGAACCTTAACCCTTCCACCTAGTTGGTTAAAGTCGGATAGAAACTGCTATTTCGTTTAGAGATGCCCGCACATCGATCGAAACACAACACCCCCTCTTGCTTCCCGAGTCCTGGTGTACTAAATCACCTTTTAAGGAGTCTGAGGAAGGAAGGAAAGAAGCAGGGATGAGTAATTATAAGGCCCATAATTGCCGCAAAATATACTGTAACATCAGAATAAAATCAACAGGTACACAGAAAAGCAACACAATACTGTATATAAATGACAATACAGCTGAAGTCACAGATGTTCATAGTATAGTGGGGTCCCATTATGTAGGATATGATAACAGGTACAGTACATGTACCTGTGAATCTGAGTTATAATCCGATAAATCATCTTTACCACTCAGCTGTGATGACGTGTTTCCTTTGTATTCTTCTTACATACGATTATATTCAAAGTAGGGAAATGTGAACTAAATACAATTGTCTGGGGATAGCAAACATCAGGTGAAAATGACGTTCTTAGGTTGATGGTGTTAAAAGTTGTCCCACCGTTCCTCAGGTATTTATAAAGTCTAATAACTCACTGGCAAGTACCAGCAACTACCGAGCCCAACCGTACATCTGGTTTTCATCTGTACATCTTGATATCTGCTTAGTTTTAGCACTTGTTTGCCCTGGTGAATCTTTCACGGCTCTCTGCGTTTATCCGTGTGTGTGTGCGTGTGTGTGTGTGTGTAATTCACCGGGTCGGTCAGGATCACTTGATGGTCGTGATCGTCAGCTTTTACCCTCCCGGAAGGGAGCTGAGAGCTCATATAGTCCGATCTAAGGGCAAGGCTGTGACCTTCACACACGCACACACCCGTCCCCTTGCTCAAGGGGGACAGTAACCACCCACTTCGTCAGTGAAACTTTTCGCAACCTGAGCGAGGCGCGAACTCCTGTCCACCAGTTGGCAAGCGGGAACGTTACCACTGCACCAGCGAGCGGTGTGTGTGTGTGTGTGTGTGTGTGTGTGTGTGTGTGTGTGTGTGTGTGTGTGTGTGTGTGTGTGTGTGTTCGATTAGCATGTCTTGCCTCGAACTTCAACTCTTGCCTTATATTGACTTGGGCATCTCCTGACGTGTAGCTTCTTCGCTCACTGTTTCTCTTGGCTTAAAGCAGTGGCTCTTAATCATTTCTGCCAGCGACCCACCAAAAGTGGAAACACACACACACACACACACACACACACACACACACACACACACACACACACACACACACACACACACACACACACACACACACACACACACACACACACGCATGCACGGCCGCACACACAATTGCTCCTGTGCACAGGCACGCACGCACAACTCCTCACCCTCCCCCCCCACACACACAGCAGCTTAATAACCGTTCCTGTTGATTCAGCTACGTTACTGCGGTGCGATACAACGTAGGCGCCATTATTAGTCAGATCTATGCCAAAATATCATGTTCTAATATTGGGCACACACTTCATGGCACAGATACCATTAATTAGAAAAACTCAAGCATCAATCAATATCAAGCTGACTATGAGCAATACAATCTTTTTCTGTGACTTGGTTATGAATTATTGAGAGATGTCAGTTTGGTTGCGTGTACCAATGAAACTTAGCATAACAGGGTATTGAACGTGTGACATGATGGTGACGATGAGATGGTGACCAGCTGGGGTGGCGAGGGGGGAAGAGTTCAGGGGGTGTTACTAACGAAAATCAGTCATACCAGCCAACTTAAGAAACGACAGCAGTAATAACGTTCTGCACGCATATATCTATTATACTGTTGTTCTGTGTGTGTGTGTGTGTGTGTGTGTGTGTGTGTGTGTGTGTGTGTGTGTGTGTGTGTGTGTGTGTGTGTGTGTGTGTGTGTGTGTGTGTGTGTGTGTGTGTGTGTGTGTGTGTGTGTGTGTGTGTGTGTGCGCGCGCGCGCGCGCAACACACACACACACACACACACACACACACACACAGTGAGCTCTTAATGGTGTTGGCCTTATTCTCGTCTCTCCCTGCCTCGCTTCGTCCTTTCTTGTCCCAAAGTCATATAACAGGTTTATGTGACGTCAAAAAAAATTATTTTCTGTGATGGCGTGTACCGTACCTGGTGACGAATACTAACAGTCCTTCTCCCACGCACACTGTCCACAGTCTCAATCAAAACGCGCACAATCATACACACACACACACACACACACACACACACACACTGCATAAATATTTACTCGTCTATTACAATTAGAAACGAATAATTATACTCACATAATCACTACATACTCTTTCCTGCACACTTGATCAACATACAGATTCACACATATAGGATACAAAAACATACCTAATAGATCAACAGACATATATGCACACATACATACACGTACAATTATTTGCCACATACACTTTCGTATACCACCCCTAAACGAACATGAAAGGATGCACGTTTAAACAACGATACATTAGCAGATAATAAGCCTATAAACATGAACAGTCGCATCCACTGACACCCACTTCCATCTCGTATTCACATAATAAGCTGGCCCGCCCAAGCATAATCAAAAACGGACTGACAACAACATGCCATAAACTGCGGTACGGAGTCAGACACACAAGTAGTCAGGTTTGCTTATATGGAAAGAAGTGAGTGCTCACTGGCAAAAAAAAAAAAAAAAATATTAGGCACACTCACAAAGCACACATGCACGAACGCATACCCACCCACTCATTTAAATACTGCATGCGGGTGTTAAGTGATCCTTACATGAGTGTAAGACGCGGATCTCACCCAGCCTATCATGAGACTGGACAGTGTGGGAATGGAAGGCAGAAAGTTTGTGGAAGATTAGAGGAAGACAGGGAAAAGGAAGAGAGGACACTAGAATGCTTCAGGGAGGCTTGAAAGGATGGTACCCAAATGAAGCTGGGGAAGACGGTTGACTGATTCAGTGCCTACGTTGTCAGTCGTCAGGCATACGAAACCGCCATGTTCTACTTCTTGTTGTTCTGGGACGAAATAGAAATAAACTACTGGCACGCACATAAGAACAAACCTACAACGCCCCACTTTACACGGTATATTCCCCCACCTGGCCCAATCATCCACCACCGTCCCTGTCAGGCCCGCCCAATCCTCCCCACCCAACTCATCGTTTCTACCAGCCTGTATTCACACATAAGCATACTGGTAATAACGAGATGCTAGTGGGTTGCTATGCCCACGAGACTGCAACCTCAAGTTGTAGCGGGAAAGCATCGAAAATACAGACCAGCCGTTGCAAACTACAGGTAATTATGAAGCACTTTGTTCCGGCCGAAAATATTATAACTACAATAGCCCTAAATAACATACATTTAGGAAAAAACGAACCTAATCAATGTAGTCTCAGAAAGGTAACACAGAGTATATGCATGACGCTGAACTTGCGAGGTATTATTAAAAAACAACTACTGGACATCACCTACTACAGACTTCCTGTCCTCTGATACTTTCAGTAATGTGGGCAATGGACCGTAAAGAGTACTAATATTATGATATATTTACATAGAAAACTAACACATCTGAGGCAGTAACAGTAAAGGTCCATTCCTCTTCACTTAAACATTACAAAAAACATTATATAGCGAATCTAATGCAGTGATATAGAACTGTGTTTTCCTCAAATATCTAGAATGCCTCAAACACGGAAAATATGAATGTAATTAACATTATGTGTAGCCAACAAGGATTGAACAGCAATGGATATAAAAAAAAAATTTCATCAAAACTGTGTCTCCCATTTGCGAACCGAGACTTACCAGGCTCTCACTGCACTAGTATGTGGAATGTGAGGCATGAGCATTTAGGACAACAATCTCCAAAACACAAGCTTATATTCACCGTACACCAAGAGTCTGACAGTGGAAGGCTGGATGTAGGTTGAGGTAGGTGACGTCACGTTAGTGGAAGTGGGTTTAAACAAGGACTAAGATGGACAGCAATATTCTGTGGCTACTCAGCGTCATACATACCTAGTTGCCTTATAAAACGGCTTTCTACAGTCTTAAATGCTACAAACATTTTAAAGTTCTCCTTCCATCCTTTCCCTATAACCTGCTTTAATGTAAATATTTGATCCAGTCAACCCTGCCACACCGAAAACCATATTCATCACTCAGACATTCTGATATCGATCCAACAGTTTACCATTATTTCTTCCCGTGCCTTTCGTAATAAACACAACAATTTTTTCCGAAGATTCACACAGATAATATGAAATTCACTTTGCGTACTGCACTGTAAATAATAAGAAAACCTCTCAGACTGAAGTTATCGAGCTGCTCAGTTTTTCCTCAAGCCGGAAATAATACGATTGCTTTAAGAGAATTATCTACAATGTAGTCAATTTTTTCTTAAACTGTCATCAAAATCAGGTCTTTCATTACCAATATTATTTTTCTGCATTAAACTTCAATTTTCAGATCAAATCTGGATAATCCTTGTGGATCAAAGAATGCCATGAAGAGCTAATGCAAAGACAAAAAAACAGATGAAAACTGCAAAGTAAGATGGTCCTATACCATCCTTACCTCAACGTTCACTTTGGGTTGGGCCTCGTTTATGTCCTTGTTTACGATCGCGTGTACTGGGCCAGTTCACACCTCTCTTGCTGCCAGGGTTGCCTTTAACTTTTATCTTCAACTTTTACTGCCAATCGTCGGACCGATCAGACTGGTGAATGTAGTTTGTTTCCCCACTGTCCCATTGCTCCCAGCGGCACAAATGGAGACCAGGCTATATAATGGGTCGTGGGAAAAAATCGACTGGTTTAATGTCATAGGCACAGTCGATGGAACTTTTCTTCTTAATGCTAACGAGGAATGCAGAAAACAGAATAGGTGAAGGCGTAAACGAGGCAAAAGACTGACAGATAACGCCACTGTTAACCGGACCCATACAATTTATTCTACTGTCCCTCCCTTACCTTATAATTCACTCTCAAACCGGCCAAAGCATCCTTCAGTTCAATTTGCTCTGGTACAGGTGGATGTAATTTGCATATGGCAAGTAATGGCACCGTAAATCTTACGTTACCCATACAACAGTTACCAAGACATCCGGTGAAAGGGAAAGGGATTTTTGTTCTTTTTCGGGAACTTGTTTGTTCTCAACTCACCATCAAACAACTAAAATATCTTTATAAGGAAGTAATTAATTCGGAGTTTCTTCATGTATTTGGGAAGTTTTCTACGTTCAGAATTTGTATAAGTAAAATAGGGTAGTGTTCTCGAAAATTTAAGAAACTCCCGAACAAATTTTCCTTACCTGTTGTTTCTGCAGGTGACACGTTATTATTCTTTTGTGTGTATCTGTGCAATCTGTATAAAATCAAAGGGACATAAGTAGCAAGGTACAGTGCCCAAACTAAATGACTAAGGAGGTGATGTTAGAAACCCCCTGAAGCTCACGGGAACGACTCGTAATGACCTCACGATGCTCAGTTATGTTGAAATATATGGCTTGTGTGCCCTGTTACTGGCTTTATGGTTATTATACACTAAATCATCTTCAGTAAAGCAGTTACGGAAGGACTACAGTCTTTAGTCAAATTGTTCTGTATGAGGAATTAGAATCTATCTATCTATTGCCAGACGCCTCAATCCCGTTTGGGGTGGCCACAAACAAATCGCCTCCAAGTCGCCTTGTCCCCCGCCATTTCACTGCCCTGCTCCCAACTCACACCCCTCTCTCTCATATACCTCTCCACCCCATCCCTCCATCTCATCCTCGGCCTCCTCCCTCTTCCCCTCCACCTCACTCACATACACTCTCTTCGTCAGTCTTTCACCCTCCATCCTCTCCACATGACCAAATCCACCTCAGTGTGTTCCTGATAACGCTTCCTATCACATCCACACCACAACGCTCCTTTATATCCTCATTAGTAAACCTGTCTCTCCATATGACTCCACAGGCTCCTCTTAAATAAATCATTTCCACTGCTCTCACTCTTGACTTGCGTCCTTCCAACAACGTCCAAGCTTCACTTTCATACGTTAGAGTTGGTATCACAATACTGTCATGTAGTAACTTTTTCACTTCCATGCTCACTTCCCTGTTTCTTATCACTGCCTTCAAAGAACCAGCAACCTTTCTTCCCTGCTGTACCCATTCAAGCACTTCACCCTCCAAACCTCCATCTTTACTCATCACACTACCCAAGTACTTAAACATCTATCTATCTATCTATATACCTAGGCTGCTTCCCCCAAGAAAAGGGAGGTAGCCGAGACAGGACAACACACTCTCCATTTACTCATCCATCCAAACACATTCATTCACATCTTAGCCCCAAAGGGGAGAACGGACAGATCCTCACCGCACCACACCGCACAAGGGTCAACTGCGCAATGCAATCAGTGACATCCGCAGCAGGGCCCGACAGTAGAACTGGTTTGCCCCTGCCACATCATAACAGACCCATCCCCTTAACCGCACCTGACCTGACTAGCTGATCAGACCAAATGCGGGAGAATATCCCTCAGGGCTGCGTCATCACTTATTCATTCACAATTTCTCTCCATTTATTTCTGTCATGCACAGCCACTCTTCCTTGCTCAACAGACATCCCTCTCGCATCCAGTGCTCTCTTCACACTGTCCATCCATCCTATTCGTGGTCTTCCTCTCAGCCTTACACCTCTCACATCAGATCTAGTTATCTTTTCACCAATCGCTCATTATCCATTCTCTCCATATGCCCAAACCATCGCAACACCCTCTGCTCAACTCTACCAGCCATCTCCCGAACAACTCCAGTTCTCCTTCGCACTTCATCATTACGCACCCGATCCATACGCGTCACTCCACACATACTCCTCAGACACCTCATCTCCATTACATTCAAACTTTTCCTCTCTGCTACACCCATATTCCATGTTTCAGCCCCATATAACGCAGTCGGTACCACAACACCCTCATACAGCCTTCTCTTTACATCCATTCTAAGCGAACGACATTTAAACACTTTTTTCATTCCTCCCAGCACCTTCCCTACTTCATTTATTCTAAACTTCACTTCTGCATCTATTCTTCCATCCACAGCAACATGTGACCCTAGATATTTAAAACACTCTACCTCCTCAAGCAACTCACCATTCAAAACTATATTCATCCCCCTACCATCTATCAACCTCGTACACTTCATCACTTTACTCTTATTCTCATTTACTTTCAATTTCCTCCTTTCACACACCCTTCCAAACTCCTCTACCAACTGTCTCAATCTCTCCTCTGAATCAGTCACCAGTGCAGTATCATCTGCAAACAGCAGCTGCTTCAGATTCCACTCTCCACCATCAACATTCACCAGACTCAGACCTCCACCTAAAACTCTTGCATTCACCTCCCTTACAACACCATCCATGTAAATATTAAACAACCAAGGCGACATCACACATCCCTGTCGCAGCTCCACTCTCACGGGAAACCAATCACTCACAGCATTTCCCACTCTTACACAAGCTCTACTATTTACATAAAAACTTTTCACCCCTTTTAGTAACCTACCATCAAGTCCATATAATCTTAAAACACTCCACAAAGCCTCCCTATCAATTCTATCATACGCTTTCTCTAAATCCATAAATGCCCTAAACACATCCTTGCCTTTCGCTAAATACTTTTCACACACTTGTCTCACAGCAAACACCTGATCAACGCATCCCCTCCCTCTCCTAAAGCCACACTGCTCATCACCAATCACTCCATCTGTACCCTCTCTAACACTCATAATTAACACTCTACCATACACCTTACCTACAACACTCAACAGACTTATACCCCTAAAGCTAGTACATTCATACTTATCACCCTTGCCTTTATACAACGGGACCACACAAGCACTTGCCCAGTCAATTGGCACCATACCTTTCTCAAAGCACACATTCAACAATCTTACTAACCAGTCAACAATAGTCACTCCACCACCCTTCAGGCATTCCAAAGCACACCCATCCATACCTGCAGCTTTCCCTGTTTTCATCTCCTTTACTGCCTTCTCCACTTTCTCCTTCATGATCAAAGAATCATTCAACTCTCCCAACACATTTATTCCTTGCACCCTTCCATCCGCCACAATCTCAGCCACCCTTTCCTCCTCTACATTTAACAATCTTTCAAAATACTCTGCCCATCTCTTCCTTACTACATCCATCTCAATTAACATCCTTCCATCCTCTGCTTTTACTCGTTCTTCCTTCCCAGACTCTCCCTTTCGCACCTTTTTCACCTCCTTCCAAAACATTTTCGTATTCTGTTGAAAATTCTCTGTCAGCTGCCTACCCCACCTCTCATCTGCTGCCACTTTAGCATCACGCACAGCCCTTCTCGTTCTATTCCTCTTTTCCTTATACCTTTCATATGACATCTCATCCTTCCTCTGCAGCCACACTTCATATGCACATCTCTTCTCAGCCACAGCCATACTTACTTCCTCGCACCACCATTCACTTCCTTTTCTTACACCACCACCCACACGTCTCACACCACACACCTCTTCTGCATGCCCCACCACAGCACTCTTAAACAACTGCTATTCCTCCTCCACGCTGCCATTTTCCCGATCTTTCACTGCGTTCCTCTCATCTTTCAATTTCTCCTGACACTCTATCTTTTTCTCTCTTTTATCCAACTCACTCACTTTCAAAACCTCCCTGCCACACCTAACCCTCCTAGCTCTCACCCATCTCTTACCTACTCTTAACTTTCCCTCCACCAGGTAGTGGTCAGACATATCTCCACCCTCCCTCTCAGAACTCTCACATCCAACAATCTTCCTATAACATTCCTAGACACAACCACATAGTCCATCAAAGCTCTATCAACAACCCTTCCACCCTCCTGTCTCACCCATGTATACTTATAAATATCTTTCTTCTCAAACAGCGTATTCCTAATCACCATCTCTCGCTCAACACACATCGCTATCATTCATTCCCCATTTTCATTTCTTCCAGGCACACCATGCATACCAACTACGCCTTCAACTGCTACATTTCCCACTCTAGCATTCAGATCTCCCTTCATTACCACATTCACATTCGCTCCAAAACTCTGCAGACACTCATCAACATCATTCCAGAAAGACTCCCTCTCTTGTTCATCCCTTTCACTACCAGGCCCATATGCACTCATAAACACCCACAACTCACGTTCAAATTTGCTTTCACCCACATCAGTCTCGATGACACCTCTTTCCATTCAATCACACATTGCTGTACTTCCGGACTCACTAACAAGGCCACACCTTCTCTTGCCCTTCCTCTATCAACACCTGACAATCTTCCATTCACACCTCCAAACATAGATTCCCCCTTCCCTTTCATCTTCGTTTCACTCAAAGCTAACACATCCAACTTTCTTCTCACAAACATTCTCCCAATCTCCTCCCTTTTAGCCTCAATCGTACTACATCCACGCACATTCATAGACCCAATCTTCAGGGTACGGGGATAACTCCATCCCCCATCCGTTTCTCTGGCCTGTCTCTTTTTAGGAACTAAAAAACAGAGGAGGGAGTCCTAGTCCCCTCACCCCGCCCCTTTTAGTCGCCTTTTACGACACGCAGGGAATACGGTGGCAGTATTCTTCCTAACACAACCTGGCCACAGAGTAGTAGTACCACCCCATAGTGAGGCCAGGTTGTGTCCCTAAACATACTCACATTTTCCAATTCCTCACCATCCAACCTCGCTGTACATTCACTGACTTCACCTCTCTCAAAGACCATCACTTTACTCTTCCCTACATTCACCTTTAGATTCCGTTTCTTATACACTCTCCCAAACTCATCCACCAAGCCTTGCAGCTCCCTTTCGTCTTCACTCAACAACACAGTATCATCTGCAAATAACAGTACAGGGAGTTTCCAAACACTATCCTCTCTCACCAGAGCCACTCCAACATCCACTACCCTACCTTGTACCTCTTTTATTACCCCATCCATGTACAGATTGAACAACCATGGAGACATGACACATCCCTGTTTCAACCCAACTTTCAAAGAGAGAAATTCACTTAGTTCACCATCCACACGCACTGCAGCCTTTCGCACCATTGTACATACTCTTCACAGCATTCAACAACTTCCCATCTACTCCATATATTCTTAACACTTTCCACAATCCTTGTCTATCCACCCTGTCATATGCTTTCTCCAAATCCATGAAAGCCACATAGAACTTCTTTCCCTTCTCTACAAACTTTTCCACTAAAGATCTAAGAATGAATATTTGATCTACACAACCTCTACCCTTCCTAAAGCCTCCCTGTTCTTCTCCAACTAATTTCTCTGTTCTTTCTCTAACTCTGTCAATAAGTATCCTACCATAGACTTTTCTTATTATACTAAGAAGACAAATGCCCCTATGATTACCACACACTTCTTTTTCCCCTTTTCCTTTGTACAAGGGAATAATTATACCTGACTTCCAATCCTCCGGGACTCTACCTTCCTCCCAGGCCAATCTACACATCTTCCACATCCATTCTACTACTATCTTTCCCCCATGCTTCAGCATTTCATCACACACTCCATCAATTCCTGGGGCTTTCCCCGATTTAACTTTCTTCATTGCTTCCACAACTTCTATACCACTGATTTCTTCCTGTCTTCTCACCTCCCTCCGTCTCCCAGCCATTCCCCACCCACTTATACTCGCATTACTTCCATCCTCTGTCATAAAAGACTTTGTGGTTCCTTTGTGGTTGGGTTATATATATATTAGACTTGTGGACGAGCGGTTATTATACTGGAGTAGCTTGTAGTAGATAATCTTCTTTCCCATTTGTCATGTAGTGACAGGAGAGGTAAAGAATAGTATGGGACTATTTTTATTTGTCTTGGAAATATTAACAAGTCTCTCACACAGAGCGAAGTATAGAGTCCAGTCCCGCTAGCTATCTCTCTGTCTCGCTCTCTCTGTCTCTCTCTCAAGTTGCCAAGCCCTTCTCCCTGCGACCTGTCTCTTCTAAGGCCTGTCTCCTTCTCAGCTCTCTTTCCTAAATTCTGGTGAAACAGGAGACGTATCACGTGTGTTCCTTGAGGATGGAAAGTTTAAGAAGCCTGTGTGTGAGTATGTGTGTATGTGTGTGTATGGTCACTAGGGCTTTGTTCACGGGTGGAATGCTGACAACTAACTGCATCATCTCCTTACTGGCCACTGTCGTCAGCTTTCCTCAGTGTAATTTGCAAGCTCATTTCCTATTTCCAGGCTCGCATAGAGCTGTCTATCTATCTATTTATCTATCTATCTATTATGATTTGTAATTATAATATGGAGTCCTGATATCTGCTCGGTCACGCGAAAATGGCGTACCATCGACAGTTAATAGTCCTAACATATTAATACATATTATATACACATTATAATGAACTTATAAGCTAATTAAGTGAAATACATAATATTGTAAAAGTAACATAATTGTATGAATATTGTATACATATAATATTCATAGTAAATAGTGATTATTCAGTAATATTACATTTTAAACAAGTTGTATACATATTTGAATAAACGCATTAAAGTAAATTATTTAACTGTAATACAGTATGTACTTGGGTTATTGTAGTGAAATGCATACATGCAAGAAAAAAAAAAAGTTTAAAATTAAGATTATGGTAAGAGTTATTAATATTTTATTTAAAGATAATGGTACTGGTATGCCATACATGGGTCGTTCTTCTTTGTATTTTATATATATATATATATATATATATATATATATATATATATATATATATATATATATATATATATATAATACTATATACAAAATATATACACTTCATTCAGGGGGGTTAACTTTGATGTTAACTCTCCCCCCACTAAATAATGACTCCAAATTAGCAATTCTTGCATGCATTCTGTGCATTGCGAACAGCAGTACTGCAACTACAATGCAGACGATTATAAAGACAGTAGGTGCTGGGCTATACACATAATATGGGTTGAACATACTCAAACTCAAATCTTTCCAGGGCTTCATTGTTTCATTGATCAGCTGCATAGTTTCAAACTTAGGTGAAGTTAGCTTAATACTTGTGCTCATGTTTAAGTTCATATCAGGCAGTGGGTGGAAATGTTTGTGTGTATGACTGAGAATGGCGTAGTGATTGATGGTGGATAAAGTAGACATGGCTGGTGTAAATACCGCACAGTAGTCTGGTGCTATGTATAATCCTGATGCTGATGTATGAGATGGTGGTATATCTGGACAGACTATGTAAACTGATGTGTTATGAGGGAAATAAAAAAACTGTGAGTGTCCAATGCATTGATGGTGTACAAGTTTATCTGGAGCAAAAGTGAAGTTGCAATGATGATGAATATTGTCATTTCTGATGATAGCCATTTCACAAGGGACTGTATCAGTAGGCTGAAACGTGAAAATGTACGCAGGACAAAGATGAACAGCATGTAAGGATGTGCGGCACTTTCGTTCAATCGTTGACTCACTTGCGAAAGTGACAGTGTCCCGTCTCTTGGAGACCATGATGAGTTCGGTGTCTGTGTTGATGTTGATGATGACCAAAGTGTTGTTATTTTTATAGGGGAAGGGGTGTATTTGGTATACTGTGAACAGGTCTTCAGTGATGAATGGTACATGAACTACCACTGATGTTGGTGTTAGTGTTACTTCTAAATACGGGTAATATTGCATAAATTCCCTACTGCGGAACAACGGCTTCAATATATGTTTATGTATGCCTTGACTAACTATCTGACGTAGCTCATGAACTGGGAGTAAGTCAATTGTGATCTTGCCATCACCAGAATTCGAAATTCCTTGCATAAGTGCCCTGAAACTATCTCTAGTGTTCTCTAATTGTAGTAGAATCGTGTCAATATGTTCTGTGATGATGGAGAAGTGTTGGAAAAGTGTAACGTTTCCCTCCAATTCATTTATTTTATCTACACTCTCGAGACCTATGTTTTCTGCTTGTTTCAGATTTTTCACAATTGTCTTCATTGCTGAGTTCTGTCCTGTGATGAATTTATCTTGGTATGTTAGTACCTGAGCTATCTTATTAAATTTGTTGTTTATTTCTTTAAGGTCATCCTCTGTAGCCAATCCAAAGATGTTACCAAGAACTGCACCACCCAGGTCGAACAAACCGCGCTTTTGGTGAGTACGTGTAATATTGTTCCTGTCGCTCAGTACCTCCATTCCATAAGATGGGAGATCTTGGATCATGATGAGCATAGTTGACTTCGCCTGTTCTAGTTTCCATTTCGCTAACTTTACCATTTCATTCACTTCCTTGGTGTTATGTGCTTGTGAAACATAATTTCCTATCATGAAGTCCAGAGTTCGCATCGGCGTCGCAAGTCTGTCTAGATACGTAGGTAAGTCATACAAGTAATCTAGACTTATTTCAGTACTCATGACGTCCTTAACGATTGTAGTCGTGGCCATTGGAGCTATGAGGCATCCTTGTCGTACTATATGTTTGGGGTCTAAGTGCGCATATCCTCTTGCTATGTAGAGGAGAATCCATAGCATAAGTCCCTTCATCGTAACCTACCGAAAAAAAAAAAAAATCTATTAATTTCCTATAATGCTGTGGTCGATGATAGTGATGATGTGCGTTACGGTTGATTGTTATTTCATTTATAGAAGGAGTTTAAATCGATATTTAATTCTCGTAAATGATGTACTGTAGATTTGATTGGAACAGTTGCACCTATGTTCGATTGTTTGGTATATGACCTTAATTTCTTTTTGTAATCATTGTTGTGTTCTTGCTTGGTTTCTTGAGGTACGTTCACCTGTCCGGTTGTATCCGAGGCTGAATAATTGTGTGATAATTCCCTTGAAACTCGTTTTAAATGGTCAATATGAACTTGTTTCTCTTCGCCACTTGAAAGTGACTTAATTAAAACTTTGTTTGCTTT
Source organism: Coenobita brevimanus (assembly GCF_032717465.1). Classification (NCBI taxonomy): domain Eukaryota; kingdom Metazoa; phylum Arthropoda; class Malacostraca; order Decapoda; family Coenobitidae; genus Coenobita; species Coenobita brevimanus. The sequence goes on from NW_027643433.1 coordinate 18,745, forward strand.
TATGTTAATTACTCTGTATGGGCCCTCAAATTTTGGGGATAATTTATTGTCTCTCATATGAATGACTCCGTAAACAATGTCTCCTAAGCTGATAGGTGAATCTTTTGCCTTCTTGTTAAATGCCTCCATCATTTCTTCCTTGGACATCGTTAATTGTTTTTTGACTCTTTTGTGAATGTCCTGGAATTCACGCAAACGGAGTTTAGAGTAATCATCGTAATTGTATATAGGCATGCTGTCACCTTCTAGGAGCTCATATGGTAATTTTTTATCTGTGCCATATATAATGAAATGTGGTGTGTCACCGATGGATTTATTTATAGACCCATTAATTGAGGCTTCTACTCTGGGAATCCAATGATCAGCTTGCATAATTTTCACTGAGAATGTGTCGTAGCACATCTAATACCTTTTTATTTTGTCTCTCTACCAACCCATTCGATGCTGGGTGATAGGCCAAAACGTTAACCTTTTTGATGTTGTATTGTTTACATATTTCTTGTAAGATCTCAGAATTAAATTCTCCTCCATTATCACTTATTAGTACCTTTGGGGTAGTAAAGCGACATATTACATTATCTGTTATTGCCTTTGCTACTGTCTCTGCTGTCTTATCTTTAATTGGAGCTAAAATGACATAACGGGAAAAATGATCCGTTGCTACGAATAAGTATAGGTTATTATTGTATGATAATGGCATCTTGAGTAAATCAACAGCGACAACGTCCCATGGTTGATGTGGTACAGGGTAATTACCCATCGGTGCAGGTGTGATTGGGTATCCTTTGTGTTTCGCACATGATTCGCATTTGTCTATATGATTGTTTATATCTTTTCGTAATGAAGGCCAGTAATATAATAGCTGGGCTTGGTTGAATGTCTTATCCTTTCCAGGATGTCCTGCATGTGGGCTGTCGTGTATCAATCGTAATACTTGGGGTATCATGTCATTAGGTACTACCAACTGGTTAGTATTTCTTTGGCGTTTTGGTTGTTTAGAGTTAATTTTGTATAATGTATTATTGACCATTGTGAATTGTTCAAGTGGGACATGCAGTTTGGGTAATTGTATGTCATCTCCACTTTCTAATTTGTATATTACTTTAGACCATATTGGGTCAAGTCTTTGTGCCTTTGCGATATCCTCGTGGTTTGGGATATTTCCTTTGAGATCTAACGCCGCGACCTGAATTGTGTTCGGGTTCCTAGATAAAGCGTCAGCTACTATGTTCATTTTACCTTGTATATAATGAATTTGTACATTGTAGTTTTCAACTGTACACTTCCATCTTGCTCTCCTCCCAGAAAGGAGTTTTTCTTTAAACATACCCACCAGTGGTTTATGGTCGGTGAATAAGTGGATTTCGTAACCATATACCAAATCTCGAAACTTTTGTAATGCAAAAACCACTGCAAGTGCCTCTAAGTTTGTAGTGCAATAATTTTTCTCCGCACCTCTTGTTTGTCTGCTGGCAAATGCAATTGGTTGATTCTTTCCTCTTTTATCTTCCTGCATCAGTACAGCCCCTAATCCTTTAACTGATGCGTCTGTACAAATAAGAAATTATTTTGTGTAATCTGGATATGCTAAACAAGGTGCATTTGTTAGTTTAATTTTTAGATTGTTAAATACCCTTTTTTGTTCTTCTTCCCATTGGAATACAGCATCTTTTTTGAGTAGTTGGAATAGAGGAAAGGCTATATGAGAGAACTGTGGTACGAATGACCTATAGTACTCAGCCAGACCTAAAAATTGTCTAACTTCGTCAGTCGTAGTGGGTTCAGGAAAATCTCTCACTGCCTGTATTTTGTCATCAGTGGTGTGAATACCATCAGAACTTAATTTGTGGCCAAAGAAATTTATTTCCTTAAAGCAAAATTTGCATTTAGAAAGTTTAATTTTTAATCCAGCATCACTAAGCTTTTGTAAGAGTAAGTCTAATTTCCTGAGATGATCCTTAATATTCTTCGTTGCGATTATAATATCGTCAAGATAAACAAATATTCCTTGTCCTAAAATTCCGGACAATACGTAATTCATAAGACGCTGGAATGTGCCTGGGGCTGTCCTCAGTCCCATTGGCATTCTTGTATATTGATAATGGCCTCTGTTTGTTGAAAAGACAGTGTATTTACGTGACTCCTTAGATACCGGAATCTGATAGTAGCCGTTTAGGAGATCGATGGTCGAGAATATATTATTCTCAGGACCAATATTCTGTAGAACATCGCTTAGCAATGGCATGGGAAATCTGTCTGGGATTGTGTGATTATTTAGTTTACGGTAATCTACTACCGCACGCATTTCTCCATTTCGTTTGGGCACGAAGAATAGGGGGGCATTCCACGGGGAGACTGAAGGCTCAATGATTCCAAGTTTTAACATTTCATCGACATACTGATTTGCAAGTGTACGTTGGGAGTGTGGTATGCAGTAAGCTGGTACGAAAATTGGTGGTGTTTCTGGGTGCACATTAATCATGTGATTAATCAAGTTAGTGCACCCTAATTGTTCTCCAGGCAATGCTACGGTGTCCTTGTGTGTTTCCAGCAGGGTTAACAAATCATTTTCTTCATCAAATTCACCTGAGTGAATTAAATTCTCTTTTATTCTTTCTCTATCCGTAGATTTTATCTCACTTGTTACTCCAGCTATAACTATTTCCTTCACAGGGGCGGGACATTTTTCAATATTAACTATACAAGTTCCCTTTTTCAACTGAACTTCCCCATTCATGTGATTAATTATGAATATTTGAGTTTGCCCTTCGTTGTTCGTATGACATAATGCGTTTTCTACTGACAATCCCTTTACTTTACATAATTCTTCTAAGACAAGAACAGTACTATTCCGTAATTTGCTCTTTATGGTAACCTTCATGTATGAATTACGTGGTATAACTAAATCATTAGTGAGATGGGCTGGAAAAATTGATAAATCAGTACTGTTATCTGGGTCACTAATTCTGGAGGATGGGGTTGGTGGTGGGAGTGGATCTATACACTCATCTGCTTGTGTATGTTTGTTTAAGCTTTTAATATTACCAATTCTTTTTGGCTCTCTTCTACCAATCGGTGAGGGCTCTGAAGTTATTTCCTCTATGAATTCATTATCAAAGTCTATTCCATTCATTTGTGGGAGTATAGTTATGATCTCAGCTCTCATGGATCTTAAGCCCAGTAACATATGAGCTTTAATTGCTAAGTTTTCAACGATATAGAAAAATGCAGAGAATGGTCTTGTAGTTTCTGTGAAACTGAGATTTAATCTTATCATACCCTTCACTGTAATCTCTTGTCCATCTACTGTGTATAAATCTAAATCAGCTTCATCCAGAAAAGTTACTTTATTTTTATTTTTAAGAATTCTATTTAGTTCTTCATGTGTTATTAAGTTCACTGTAGAGCCTGTATCTAAAAATAAGGAAACGTTTTGATCCTCACATACAGCTGGTATCAAGATACACTCATTTCCCAACATGCCTCCTATGTGAAGTTTAGCCTTGTTCTTCTTTACGTTTGTTCGTTTTTTGTCATGACTTGGTCTTCCCCCGATTTGAACATAGACACAATTTTTTCTACTGTTTTGCAATCACTAGTCCAGTGCCCTTGGTATCTATGATGCCTACAGTAAGGACCAAATCCTTGTGTCTTTTGTTTGTCCTCTTTTGCCTTGATAAAGCATTCATACCTTGTGTGTCCTGGTTTTGCACAATAATGACATAGAATGGACCTATCCCTTGACTGTGACCTACGAGGTGATTTCCCATAAGAAGTGTTGTTTATGGCGCGAGACCTGCTAGGGCTGCGCGAAAACTTATGAAACTGCCTGTAGGAAGGCGTCTGGGAGCGAGGCCTTGTCACATTTGCTTGTATGGCCTGCTTGATTTCTGGTCGCGATCGATTTTGTTCTCTGTTTGGGGTCGGTGTAGATGTTTTCACAGCTGATACTGTCTCAAGTACCCTGATTCTACCAGAATGTGCATGTGTGTCGACCACACCTGCTTTACTGCACTGCATCTCTACCTCGTTCATTAAGTCTAGCAAGCACATTCCTGGGGTGTACGCGATCGTCTTGGCGATCTTAAGGGTCCTATCAGGTAATTTACACAAGGCAGCTACATAACCAATGATGTCCACGACGAGGTCTGGGGACATCTTTCCATCATCTGTTATCCAATTAGAATTCTCCAATGTAGCTAATAAAGTTCTCTTGATTGTGGAGACATCAGCAGTTATTTCACTGAGCACATGGTTTGTAGTGTGCTCCCTTTCAAGATCTACAATTTTATGTAATTCTGGAATTATACCTAGCAAGAAGTTCATACCTCCAGAAAATTTCTTCAAAAATTCAATTTTAAATTCATCATATGTCCTAGCACGATAGAGCTTGTCGGAGCGAAGCAAGTTGCTCTCTGGACATCTTTCCTGGCTTATGCAAGATGAAAAAATAGCAATTTTCTCTTGTTCATCTAGTATGTGGCACTTGATGAACATTTGTTCGCACTGACTTACTAATGAAATGACATCAATGCGATCTTTGTCTGTGCCAGAGAATTTTGGGGCAGTTTTATCCTCGTGATACACAAACACGTGAGGTGTGGTTGTTAGATCAGCGGTATTTGTTTCTTGATCCATTTTTACTGTTTGCCCTGTTAATTCTACTTGGACGTGTTTATCGTTGTGTGAGGGAATGGTGGAATATGTACGACCGGACTGGTGAACCCTGTTAAGTGTATTAGCATACGTGTGCAAGGCAGCGGCAAAGTCTGCACTTCCTACGTCAGAGGTGGTTTCCCACTCATCATCTGAAACTGCCGTATTTGTCTCTCGATATTTAGTGTGTGGTGAGGTTTGTACAAGGGGTGGGCTGCCTTGAGGCTCTCTTAATTGTGAGTCTGATGTTGTGGCAATTTGTGTGTCATCTGGTGTGTTGCCTTGGGGCTCTCTTAATTGTGAGTCTGTTGTTGTGGCAATTTGTGTGTCATCTGGTATTAACGTGGATGGTGGCGAAAATATTCCTGTCATTAAGATATGGTGTTATGAAATACGCCTCTTGTTTATGTCCTAGCAAAATAGATGAGTAAATAAGTTGAATATAGCTAATTTTAGCACTGAGAAGAAATGAGTAAGTATAATTTTACCCACTTGATACAGATCGTAGAGGTGTGTCGATACACAAAGTCGATCTCGTAAGAAAAATACAGGTTTGACTGAAGATCTCTTGATAATTCTAGTGGTGTGTTGGTGGACGATATTACTCAGGAAATTCCATGGCCTGGTGCTTGTGGTGGTTAACAGCTGTCCCAGGCAAACCTCAGCATAGAACGTCGAATTTCCAACTTAACTGTGAAAATAAATGAGTATGAGTAGGAGCTATGTGAATAATGAGTAATGAGTAGTGGGTGAGAAGTGCCTGGTGTCAGTCACACGTTGCTTGGCATGGCAGACTCGCGTTGTGATGTCATCTCAGCACATGGTGACGTCGGCTTCCCACACTGGTAGCTGTGGTGAGTGAATGAGTAGCGATGAGTAACTTGAGTGAAGACGGGTGAGTAAGATGAGTTGTGAATATGGACTTGGTGTTTGCTTCGTCGTCTTGACCTCTGCGTCAGCGTATGCGGGAGAGAGTGGTGGGGGTTTGTGTGCTTGTTGCTTTGGTCTTTCCTCTTCTTTACTTGCTTTGTTTTATATTCTTCTTGTTGCTGCTTGAAGTTACGTGAAGATTATAGAGTTGTTTTGTAGACTTGTAGGCTATTTGCATTGTAGGCTGTATTTTGTAGGAATTCACTGTAGAACTGAAGCTAATCTTTGTAGAGTCTCGCCTGCTTTTGTAGAAATTTGCTTTTAATTCAGAGACGATGTCCGTAGATTCGCTGCTACCAAATGTCATAAAAGACTTTGTGGTTCCTTTGTAGTTGAGTATATATATATTAGACTTGTGGACGAGCGGTTATTATACTGGAGTAGCTTGTAGTAGATAATCTTCTTTCCCATTTGTCATGTAGTGACAGGAGAGGTAAAGAATAGTATGGGACTATTTTTATTTGTCTTGGAAATATTAACAAGTCTCTCACACAGAGCGAAGTATAGAGTCCAGTCCCGCTAGCTATCTCTCTGTCTCGCTCTCTCTGTCTCTCTCTCAAGTTGCCAAGCCCTTCTCCCTGCGACCTGTCTCTTCTAAGGCCTGTCTCCTTCTCAGCTCTCTTTCCTAAATTCTGGTGAAACAGG
>NW_027643434.1:0-4995 GCF_032717465.1 Coenobita brevimanus
GGAGGGGTGGGGGAGATCATGCACAAGCCCTGACCTCGACTCCCAATGTCGCTGTGGAATGCCAATGGACGGCGTTGGTGGGGAGAAGAGAGAGGTGGGTGTGGGGGGGGGGGGAAGACAGGTGAGACGGAGATGATAATGGAAGGGAAAGACTTAAGAGAAGAGAAGTGGAAGGGAGACAGTTGAGAGAGGTACGAAGGACAGAGGGCTGTGGTATGGATGAGGAGAGGAAGGCAAGGGTATGATGGCGAAAGGAAGAGAAAAGGAGGAAAATGGAAAGGAAAAATAGAGTAAGAAGTGTATGGAGGGAGGTGAGAGAGAAACTGGGCGATAGAAGGAAGTGTGAGGGAGGAAGAGAGGGCGGTGAAAGGGAGAGGAGGAGGGTGAGGAATGGAGGGGACAGAAGAGGGAGGAAAGGAAGGAAGGAGAGATGACAAGCAAGAGAGGAGGAACAAGAGGAAAGGAATAGCGAGATATGGAAAGGAGAATGAATTATGCTGAAGGAAGCATCAGGAAATTAATTAGGAAAAGTGTGCAATAAAGACATAATGAAAGGCTGAGTGAAGAGCCACCAGAAAGAAGGCATGAACTGCAAAAAAGAACAACATAGGAAGTTAACAATAATGCAATGTTTATTACCGTAAGAATTAGGTAACAAAATGAATGATGATCATGCTGAGACGAATGGAAGGTAAGCGAGAACTGAGAGAAAAAATTAATGCAATGAAAACAGAAAAAAAGGCAACTAATGGACGAGCACTTACGAAGAAAATGTAGGCGATAATTATCAGAGGAAAATAATGAGAAAGTGCAGAAGAAAATAAATGAGAAAGTCATAATAGAAAGTTTTGTAATGGAAGAAGACTGGGGAAGAGATATGAACTTTATGGCCCAACGACAAAAAAGAAAGATTATAAATGACACGGACAATAAGGCATGGAAAACTGTATGAAAACTTTGAAAATGAATCGAAGGAAAAAAAATGGATAAGGTGTGTTAATGTAAGATGATATAAGAGCAGCAGAGAAGGAGAAGGATTGGACACGAACGAGGCTCAGGGAGACTGACTAATAAGGGAATTGATAAAAGCGTGGTAGGTAAAAAGTACCAGGGTGAAGGGAATGCAAGGATGAATAGGTGGAACTAATATTCTGAAGAGAGAGAGAGAGAGAGAGAGAGAGAGAGAGAGAGAGAGACTGTGGATAACCCGGGTGGAAAGAAGAGGAAACAAAGGAAATCTGAAAAGCATAATAATTATACCTAGATACTAAAATTGTGTTTACCGTTAAGTCAATATTTTTGGTCTGAACAGGACTCCCTTCTCATTAAAAGACAGCTTCAGTATATGGGCAAAATTCTTCCACATTAATAATTAGCGGTACTAGAATACAAGACTGGCTGAAATGAGTTGGTGGAAAAATGAAGGGCAGGGAAAAATAAAAAATTAATGAAACGAGAAATGAATAAGAAAACAATGAATTTATCATGTGATGGGTTACTGAAAAGTGGGACGAGGAAGGAAAAGAGAAAATAACGTGGAAGGGGCAAAAGGAATGGTGGAAAACAATGGAGAGAGCACATAATTACCTGAGTGGGAAAGAAGACTGCGAGGAAAAAGAAATGAAAAGAAGCTTCACGGGGGAAAGGGATAAGGGAGAAGGTGAAGGGGATGAGGGGTTCTGGGGAAAGGGTAAGTGTTAGGGAGGGGGAAAGTGGATAAGGGTAAAGGAGTGAAGGAATTCTTGGGATGAGACAGAGATGTGAGACAGTAGAGTAGCGGGAAAATGTGGGAAGAGAGTCTGAAACAAGGTAGAAGGAAAAATGGTTGGGGGGAAGAGAAGGAGAGGGGAGAGTGGAGAGGCTGATGGGGGAAGGGGTCTGGAGACGAGATATGGGAGGGAGGATAGGGGAGAGGGAAGGGAAAATGAACATGCTGGATCCGAGAGTGGAGTACGGGACGGGGTATAGGAAATGAGAGGAGGCGGGGAGTATAGATGAGTAAGTCTGGGATGGGAGAAAGGACGGGGGTAGGGAAAAGGGTCTAAGGAAGAAATAGAGGGACAGAGAAGAGAGGGTGTGGGTGGAAATGGTACAGCCAAAATGTGAGAACAGAATGAGGGAGAGAAAAAGAATACAGAGTGAAGGAGGAAGGGAGGGGCCTGGGAAGGGGAAACATGGGGGAGAACGGTTCTTTGGTACTGACGTAGGGATAGGGGGTAGGAGCGTGAGGAGAGGATAAGGGATAGAGTGGTCAGGGGTTTGGGGATAGGGATTGGTGCTGGGGGAGGAGTGGGAGGATCATTCACAAGCCCTGACCCCGACTCCCAGTGTGACTGAGGAATGCTATGGGACGGAGATGCTGGAGATAAAAGGAAGGTTGGGGGGGGGGGAAGGAGAGGTGAGAGGGAGAGGTAAGTGAAAGAGAGAGAGAGAGAGAGGTGAAAGGGGGAGAGGGGAGAGGGGTACGAGGGGCAGAGGGATGTGGAATAGATGAGGAGGTGGCGAGAGGGAGAGAAAAGAAGGAAAATGAGAAGGACAATAGAGTAAGAAGGATATGGAAAGAGGTGAGAGGGAAGTAGGGCGATAGAGAGAAGTGTGAGGGAGAGAGGGAGGGAGGGAGGTGAAAGGAGAGAAGGAGGGTGAGGAATGGTGGGGGCAGAAGAAGAGGGAGGGAGGATGAAGAGATGGCGAGCAAGAGAGGAGGAGCAGTGGGAAAGGCAGAGCGAGATGTGGAAAGCAGAAGGCAATATGATGAAGGATGCATCAGGAATTTATATTAGGAAGAGTGTCAAGACATAATAATGGGGTGAGTGAAGAAGAGCCACAAGGAAAAAACGCAAGTACGGCAAAAATGAAAAAAAGGAAGGTATCTATAAGGCAACGAAAAATAGTAGAAGAGGATGTTTAATACCGTAAGAATTAGGTAGCAAAATGAATGATGATCATGCCGAAATGATTGGAAGGTAAGCGAGAACGAGCAGGGGCGTCATTTGGGGGGGGCAGCGAGGGGCGCTTGTCCCCCCAAGCTTTCTGAGGGGGCCTCCAAATCAACTACAATTAATGAAAAAAATAAAAGGTTAACATCATGAAATTAAAAATAATTTGTATTTAGCCTCAGTACGTTTTGAGTGAAATATATCTTGTGTGTGTGTGTGTGTGTGTGTTTGTGTGTGTGTGTGTGTAATAATCACAATAATTTACTAGGTATATTAAAGGATGTCAATGTAAATATGTTCCTAGCCCCCTGTTAAGTTAACTTCAGTATCGAGCTGCCTTCTTTATTGTATTCTGGCTATCAATAAAAGTTTTTCTTCATCTTAGGAAGTACGTACCTGTAGGCAGGAGTCTGAAGAGTTCATTTAGATCAGTGGTTCCCAAAGTGGGAGGTGGAAAGATCCAGAGGGGAGGGGAGATACCATGGGACCGTGAGGAAAACGGGGACGGTCGGGGGGGGCGGTAGGGTGGCATCAGAACCAAGCAAACATTTTTTTTTTTTTTTTAACAAAGTCTATATGACAAAATCTAAGTCACAAACACTTAAGTGACATGTATGCTTTACAATATATATATATATATATATATATATATATATATATATATATATATATATATATATATATATATATATATATATACACGAAAGCATGGTCTTATTTTATTTTTGGTTCGAGATTGGAATTAAAAATTCGAATGCTTTCTTTATATCTTGGTATCGTGGTCTGGGCACGATAGGCACCACAAGCCAGCGGCCAGCCAGTCAGACAGCAGACACCGTGGGATGTTCATTCTGTAAGGGCTGGTAAAGTACGTATGAACACAGTTCTATCTACCTATCTATTGCCAGACGCCTTAATCCCGTAAGAAGTGGCCACAATCAAATCGCCTCCATTTCGCCCTGTCCCTCTCCATTTCACTGCCATGCTCGCAGCTCAATATCCCCCTTTCTCATATACCTCTCCACTTCATCCCTCCATCTCATCCTTGGCCTCCCCCTCCCTCTCCCCCCCCTCACTCACATACACTCTCTTGTCAGTCTCTCACTCTCCATCCTCTTCACATGGCCAAACCACCCCAGTGTGTTTCTGCTATCGCTTCCTATCACATTCACATCCACACCACAACGCTCCTTCACTTCCTCATTTGTCAGTCTATCTCTCCATGTGACTCCACACGCTCCTCACAAATAGCTCATTTCCACTGCTGTCACTCTTGACTTCTGTCCCTTCAACAAGGTCCAAGCTTCACTTCCATACGTTACAGATGGTATCACAAGACTGTCATGTAGTAACTTTTTCACTTCCATGCTCACTTTCCTGTTTCTTATCACTGATTTCAAGGAACCAGCAACTTTTCTTCCTTCAAGCACTCCACCCGCCAAATTTTCATACTTACTCATTACATTACCCAAGTACTTAAAGGCACTCACATTTTCCATTTCCTCCTCATAAAACCCCACTGTAAATTCATTGACTTCACTTCTCTCAAAGACCATAACTTTACTCTTCCCTACATTCACCTTTAGATTCTATTTCTTACACACTCTCCCAAACGCATCCACCAAGCATTGCAGCTCCCCTTCGTCTACACTTAACAACACTGTATCATCTGCGAGCAACAGTACAGGGAGTTTCCAAACACTGCCCTTTCTCATTAGGGCAGCTCCAACATCCACTGCCCTACCTTGTATCTCTTTTATTACCCCCTCCATATACAGATTGACCAACCATGGAGACATGACACATCCCTGTTTCAATCCAACCTTCAAACAGAAAAATTCACTCAGTTCACTATCCACACCCACTACAGCCTTAGCACCCTCATAAAAACTCTTCACAGCATTCAGCATCTTCCCATCTACTCCCTAGATTCTTAATACTTTCCACAATCCTTGTCTATCCACCCCGTCATATGCTTTCTCCAAATCCATGAAGGCCGCAGACAACATCTTTCCCTTCTCTAGAAACTTTTCTCCTGAAAAGCTAAGAATAAATATCT
>NW_027643435.1:0-4995 GCF_032717465.1 Coenobita brevimanus
GCTGTGAAGAGTATGTACGAAGGAGCTAGGGCTATGGTGCGAGTGGATGGTGAGCTGAGTGAGTTCTTTGATCTCAATGTGGGACTGAAACAGGGTTGTGTGATGTCTCCATGGCTGTTTAATATATACATGGATGGGGTTGTAATGGAGGTGCAAGGTAGGGCACTGAATGTGGGGGTGGCTCTAATGAATGAGGGTGAGATGTGGAAGATACCGGTGTTGTTTTGCTGATGATATAGTATTGTTGAATGAAGATGAATGGGAGTTGCAAGGTTTGGTGAATGAATTTTAGAGAGTGTCTAGGAAGAGGAATCTGAAAGTTAATGTAAACAAGAGTAAAGTTATGGTGTTTGAGAGGAATGAAGTCACAGAATGCACAGTGAGGTTGGATGGTGAGGATCTGGAGAATGTGAGTGCATTCAAGCACTTGGGTAGTGTGATGAGTAAGGATGGAACTTTTGGGGATGAAGCGCTTGAAAAGGTACGGCAGGGAAGGAAGGTTGTTGGTTCACTGAAAAGCAGTGATGAGAAATAGGAATGTCACGAATCAATTCGCGACATTTCCCTTTTGTGAGATGCCACGAACTATTAGTGGAAAACTCACTGTGTATCGCTCAGTTAACCGTTTCTTTCTCCATTTCGGAGTATACTTTTCAAAACATTCGTCACTTTCAAAAGTGACCGATTTAATGCACGTCACTAAGTGCTCTACTGAGCGATACAATTGTTTCTTTATTGTTCACCCCTGCTTGCCTCAACCGTTAGCCACGCCTTCTTCCGGTGGCTTGTGCGTCCTGCCTTTACATCATTTAAATTCAGTCTAGTTGTGGCTTTGACGGAGAGAGGTCCTGTGCTCCAGAAGTGTGAGAGGTCAGCTAGCACCCAAGCTCCACAGAGTAGAGTTTCTCAAAACTCCCACCCCTTGGTGATACAAAGCATTCATCGTTCAGTATTTCCTTTTGTTTTCGTAGTCTTAAGAGTTTAGTTAAGGTGTTTTTTTTCCTAGGCGTAAGTATTTAGCTTTTGTGTGAGTGAGTGAGTGCGGTCTTATTGATTTGATTTGAAATGTAACGTTAAATTTATTTTTTGTAATCAATAAATTTAACAGTTCTTTCTCTTGAGCTTAATGTAAAGTAAAATCTTGTTTCATTTCTCCAAATTAAGCTTATTTCCCACATAGCTCCTAGCTTGCATAGACGTTTGACTATTCATAACTGGTACTTAGACCAGTTTTGTTGTATTAACTTAAAATCCGTTGTGCCAGATAGGAGTTAAGCATCAGCAAGGACCTGATATCATTATTAGTATTAGTTATTTATTGTCATGGGTGAAGTAACTTTCTCCAGAGGCTAACAGTACTAATTCAGCATTTGTGAGTAATTAGTCTCTGCTGTGTACTGTTGAGAAAGTTTATAAATTCTCGTTCTGAGAGAATCGTGCGAAGCAGGCCAGCGTAAAGTAATCATTGCTTGATGTAGCAAGACAATCATTGTCCCTGCTCTTTAATATTATTGAATATTAATATCAATTAAATAATATTTAAGCATATATTTTTAAAAACACCGTGATATTATAAAAACCCCGTGACAATTGGCGACCTCATTCCAGGATATTAACTCCTAGCTATAAAGCTATTCACGAGATAGTGCTCATTCGTTCATATTTAGGAATTTATCATTAAAGTTTATAGGCACAAGTTTACTGGTGGTTACCGTTGATTTAGCAAGTGAATTTTTGCTTTATTAATCAATAGAGGACTTAACTCTAGTTTATTCTTGGTAACGCCAGACGATTTTATTCGCTCCTGGGAAGCCGCTGTACCCATTGTGTTTATTATTGAGTCTTCCAGTCATTTACATTTTTTATTTATTCTTTGCCAGTTAACTAGGTAAGACTGGTCACCACTAGCTTGTGTCTGTATTCTTTATTTGTATTATTAGCATTCGTTTGTGAAGCAGTCAGTGCTCAGTTTCGTTTGCTTAATAAATTAGCGCCATGGCAGCCAGTGCTTATGTACAGGAAGCCAAAGATATGGGTCTCACTGACCCAGAGAAAATACAGAGTTACGTTCTCTCACGGTTTAATTACGAGCAAGAACGTGAGAAAGACGCTCGTGAACGTGAGCGAGAACAACGCGAATACGAGCGAGAACAGCGCGAATATGAGCGAGAACAGTGTAAACACGAACAAAAACAACGCGAGCTCGAGTTAGAAAAAGAGCGACAACAGCGCGAACACGAGCTAGTACAAGAGCGAGAACAGCGCGAATACGAGCGTGAACAACGAGACAGAGAATGAGAACACGAACGTGCCGAGCGAGAACCACGCGAGAGACATGAACTTGAAGTGCTGAAGCTCAAGCGAGATTCCTTGGCTTCAGGCACGTCTGCTGCAGTTGGTCCAAGCTCCACGAGCGTTTCCCCTGCACATGTCCTGGCGACCCCACGCATCAAGCTTCCTTCATACAAGGAAAGCGAGCGAATCGAGCCATACATAGCTCGTTTTGAGGACATGGCAGACATGTATCAACTGGATGAGGCAGCTAAGCGGCTTCAGTTTCTTAGCCTATTTGAGGGCCCTGCCCTCGATATTCTCCACAGAATTCGTGGAGACAATCTCACATATGAGATGATGAAAGCTGCACTCATTAAGGCGTATGGTCTCACAGTAGACGACGCCAAAGTTCAGTTCATGCGAGCTCATCTCCAAGACAAGGAGACAGCTGTTCAGTTCCTTGATCGTCTCACAGCTTACTTAAATGAGTGGATGGAGAAAGATGAAACTCCTTCCACGCGTGAGGGGATAATTGACCTTATGCTGCGTACACAGCTAGAGAGGTCGTGGCCTGCTGAGCTCATAGCACAGCTTAAGATCTGCCAGGTGAAAGATGCCAGCCAAATGGCAGAAAAGGCTGACGCATTCTTTACTGCATGCGGGTATCAAACTCGTAAGCAAAACACCTGGAGCAGAAAAGATACTGCCAAGTCTGGGAAGCCGTCTCAGACTGAATCCCAGCACCAAGGCCGTTCTCAGAATAATGGCCAAGGTCCAAAACCGCAGTGGAAGGACCAGGGGCAAAACACTCAGAAACCTGAGTGGAAGAGGTACAACAAGTACCCTAACCAGCAGCAGTATCAGCCACGCAACCGACTGTCGGGACAAACTTTTTCACCACCAGCTCAAAAGAGGCAGGAAGCGAACGCAGCCTTCATTCCTCAGCAGCAGCACGGTGGTCACGTCCCTACCAGTATGGGTACTCCCCCACAGTTCACTAGTCCCACAGTGACAGTGAACCCCCCTCCACAGATGTCCAATGTTCCATCTTCTCAAGTATATAATTCACAAGGCACAATGTTTGCCGCATCAATTCAGCAGCCTCATGAGTGGCTAGCTGCTTCCTCCACAGGCCCTCCCACAGGTGACAGTACCTTCCTTGTTCAGCCAGGGTTTGTGGGAGGCATTCCTGTGAAGGTCCTGAGAGACAATGGTTCCTCAGGTTGCTCTGTTAAGCAGAGTTTAGTTCAGCCTGAGCAGTATACAGGTCGATAGATCCATGCAAACCTTATTGATGGATCACTGAGATTGTTTCCTGAGGCATGTATCCAGGTGGCATCTCCATTTTATACTGGTACGACACTTGCAGTTGTCATGCCAGAACCCTTATTTGACCTCATAGTAGGCAATATTGATGGTGTCAAGGATAGTTGCACCGAACATGACGCTACTCAGACTTCGGCTGCTGCGGTAACACGAGCCATGTCTGAGGCTCCAGACTGTGTCACCCCAGTGATCATTGAATCGCCGCAAGATCTGATGTGTAGTCAACTTGTTGTACAAGAACAACATTCTGACCCGACACTTGCTGCCGTGTGGAACAAACAAAAGGGTCGAGTGATTAAGTATTCACGGGGAGGTCGAGCCAAGTTCCTTCGCAAACAAGGACGGCTCTACCGTGAGTCACGAACACCCGAGGGCGAGGTTCGACTGCAGTTTGTCGTTCCCGCCAAGTACCGCCTAGCAGTGTTACAATGGGGTCATTGTTCAGCCTCAGGAGGTCACATGGGCAAAAGGAAGACCCAGGGCCATATCCGAGCTGACTTTTTCTGGCCAGGGATGGGACGAGACATAGATAGTTTTGTCCGTTCCTGCAGTGTGTGCCAAAGTATCACCACTAATCAGGGACATGCCCTTCCTGTGCCATTCATAACCACACCTGTAATCTCTGAGTCAGTTGAGAGACAGGGTAGTGGTGAAGTGGGTGCAGACCTGACGTCTCGCCCATTGGCCCCACAGGACACATTATGTCCAGGGCCTGTACATACATATTATGTACTGTAGGTTAAGGGGGAAGTTCGAGAGAGAACTCCGCAAAGGCGACTTGAGGCTATGGAAGACCCAAGTTTGCACAAGGATTCTCAGCTCCCCGATATTAATATAAGTACTATAGGTTAAGGGGGAAGTTGAGAGGCGACTCGAGGCTATGGAAGACCCGAGTTTGCACAAGGATTCTCAGCTTCCCGATACTAATATAAGCACTGTAGGTTAAGGGGGAAGTTTGAGAGAGAACTCCACAGAGGCGACTTGAGGCTATGGAAGACCCAAGTTTGCACAAGGATTCTCAGCTCTCCGATACTAATATAAGTACTGTAGGTTAAGGTTGAAGTGAGAATTCCGCAGAGGCGACTTGAGGCTATGGAAGACCCAAGTTTGCACAAGGATTCTCAGCTCCCCAATACTAATATAAGTACTGTAGGTTAAGGGGGAAGTGAGAACTCCACAGAGGCGACTTGAGGCTATGGAAGATCCGAGTTTGCACAAGGATTTTCAGCTTCCCGATATTAATATAAGAACTGTAGGTTAAGGCACAGGTTGAGGACCCATGTGCAGTTCGAGGCTATGGAAGACCCAATTTTGCACAAGGATTCTCAACTTGCCGACCATAATCGTGTGCTATAATTAATGGCGACCTCGAATGTACGTCGTAGCACTGACTGC
>NW_027643436.1:0-17345 GCF_032717465.1 Coenobita brevimanus
AATCTATACAAACTCTTCCTTTCTAAAACCTCCCTGTTCTTCTCCAATTAATTCCTCTGTTATAGGAGCATCAGACAGTATGGATCAGTTGGGTCAAGGATTGTGTGGGTAAAGTTGAAAGTTGGAATACAAATGTGGGCGATTATGTGTGTGTATGCACCAACGCAAGATCGTGCTAGAAGAGTGAGAGAAGAGTTCTGGACAAATGTGGAAGTGTGCATGGAAAAGTTTGGAAGGAATGAGAGAGTGTTTTTGATTGGTGATATGAATGGTAAAGTTGGGAATGTGAAGGTGGATGGAATAGTTGGTGAGTGGGGTGTGCCTGCTGAGATAGATGAGAATGGGAGTGCATTAGTGGACATTTGTGCTGGGAGGGGGTTGGTGATAGCCAGTACCCTCTTCAGTCATAAAATGATCCACAGGTATACATGGCGAGTGATGAGAAGGGTGGGTGGTGAACTGAATGAAAGGAAGGCAATGATTGATTATGTGTGTGTGGATGAAAGGATGCGAAGATGTGTAAAGGATGCAAGTGTATAGAGGTTGGGGGAGTGGACTTTCTGACCACTACTTGGTGGTGGCCAGAATTAGAATGTAAGTAAGATGGAGGAATAGAAGAAGGGAAAGATGAGAGGAAGGAGTAGCTGCAAGGAGAGTGGAAAGGTTACAAGAGGATGAGAAAAAGGCAGAGTATAAGAGAGAAGTGGAGGAACGATTGGGCAAATATGAATTGGAGCAGATGGGAGACGTGGAAGATGTGTGTAAGATATTTACAGAAGAAATATGTGCAGCATGTGATGTGGTGTGTGGAAGGAAGAGAAGACGGAGGGGGGTGCAAGGAACAGCGTGGTGGACTGAAGAGGTGAAACAGGCTGTGGCACAAAAGAAGAAAGCATACAATGAATGGATGAGAAATAGGGGCGTGGAAGAAGTTGAGAGGCGGAAGAGAGAGTTATATGTGGAAAGAAAGAGAGAGGTGAAAAGATTAGTAAGAGAGAGTAAGAAGAGAGTGGATGAGGAATTTGGAAGGAATTTGAGTGTAAAGTGGAGGGACTGTAAGAAAATGTTCTGGAGAGAAGTGAAAAGAGTAAGACAGGGTGGAAGTGAAGTTAGCAGGGGAGTGAAAGATAAAAATGGTAGATTACTAGTGGAGAAGGGAGAAAAAGTGAGCAAATGGAGAGAACACTTTAAGGAATTGTTGAACGTAGAGGATGGAAGTAATGCGAGTATAAGTGGCTGGGGAATGGCTGGGAGAGGGAGGGAGGTGAGAAGACAGGAAGAAATCAGTAGGATAGAAGTTGGGGAAGCAATGAAGAAAGTTAAATCGGGGAAAGCCCCAGGAATTGATGGAGTGTGTGGTGAAATGATGAAGCATGGGGGAGAGATAGTAGTAGAATGGATGTGGAAGATGTGCAGATTGGCCTGGGAGGAAGGCAGAGTCCCGGAGGATTGGAAGTCAGGTATAATTATTCCCTTGTACAAAGGAAAAGGGGAAAAAGAAGTGTGTGGTAATCATAGGGGCATTTGTCTTCTTAGTATAATAGGAAAAGTGTATGGTAGGATATTTATAGACAGAGTTAGAGAAAGAACAGAGAATTAGTTGGAGAAGAACAGGGAGGCTTTAGGAAGGGAAGAGGTTGTGTAGATCAGATATTCATTCTTAGATCTTTAGTGGAAAAGTTTCTAGAGAAGGGAAAGAAGTTGTATGCGGCTTTCATGGATTTAGAGAAAGCATATGACAGGGTGGATAGACTAGGATTGTGGAAAGTGTTAAGAATATATGGAGTAGATGGGAAGTTGTTGAATGCTGTGAAGAGTATGTATGATGGTGCGAAGGCTGCAGTGCGTGTGGATGGTGAACTAAGTGAATTTTTCTCTTTGAAAGTTGGTTTGAAACAGGGATGTGTCATGTCTCCATGGTTGTTCAATCTGTACATGGATGGGGTAATAAAAGAGGTACAAGGTAGGGTAGTGGATGTTGGAGTGGCCCTGGTGAGAGAGGATAGTGTTTGGAAACTCCCTGTACTGTTGTTTACAGATGATACTGTGTTGTTGAGTGAAGACGAAGGGGAGCTGCTAGGCTTGGTGGATGAGTTTGAGAGAGTGTGTAAGAAATGGAACCTAAAGGTGAATGTAGGGAAGAGTAAAGTGATGGTCTTTGAGAGAGGTGAAGTTAGTGAATGTACAGCGAGGTTGGATGGTGAGGGAGTACATTTAAGTACTTGGGTAGTGTGATGAGTAAGGATGGAGGTTTGGAGGGTGAAGTGCTTGAAAGGGTACAGCAGGGAAGAAAGGTTGCTGGTTCTTTGAAAGCAGTGATAAGAAACAGGGAAGTGAGCATGGAAGTGAAAAAGTTACTACATGACAGTATTGTGATACCAACTCTAACGTACGGAAGTGAAGCTTGGACATTGTTGGAAGGACACAAGTCAAGAGTGAGAGCAGTGGAAATGAGTTATTTAAGAGGAGCCTGTGGAGTCACGTGGAGAGACAGGCTGACGAATGAGGATATAAAGGAGCGTTGTGGTGTGGATGTGGATGTGATAGGAAGCGTTACGAGGAACACACTGAGGTGGTTTGGCCGTGTGGAGAGGATGGAGGGTGAAAGACTGACGAAGAGAGTGTATATGAGTGACGTGGAGAGGGGAAGAGGGAGGGGGAGGCCGAGGATGAAATGGAGGGATGGGGTGGAGAGGTATATGAGAGAGGGGGGTGTGAGTTGGGAGCAGGGCAGTGAAATGGCGGGGGACAGGGCGACTTGGAGGTGATTTGTTTGTGGCCACCCCAAACGGGATTGAGGCGTCTGGCAATAGAAAGATAGATAGATTTCCCTAACTCTGTCAGTATGTATCCTACCATATACATTTCCTATTACAATAAGAAGACAAATACCCGTATGATTACCAAATACTTCTTTTTCCCCTTTTCCTTTGTACAGTGGAATAATTATACCTGACTTCCTATCCACCGGGACACTACCTTCCTCCCAGGCTAATCTGCACATCTTACACATCCATTCTACTACTATCGTTTCCCCATGCTTCAGCATTTCACCACACACTCCATCAATTCCTGGGGCTTTCCCCATTTTAACTTTCTTCATTGCTTCCATAACTTCCATCCTACTGATTTCTTCCTGTCTTCTCATCTTCCTCCTTCTCCCAGCCATTCCCCGGCCACTTATACTCGCATTACTTCCATTCTCTATGTTCAACAATTCCTTAAAGTGTTCTGTCCATCTGCTCACTTTTTCTCCCTTCTCCACCAGTAATCTACCATTTTTATCTTTCACTCTCTAACTAACTCCTTTGACACCCTGTCTAACTCTCTTTACATCTTTCCAGAACATTTTCTTACGTTCCCTCCACTTTACACTCAAATTCCTTCCAAA
Organism: Coenobita brevimanus; assembly: GCF_032717465.1. Taxonomy (NCBI): domain Eukaryota; kingdom Metazoa; phylum Arthropoda; class Malacostraca; order Decapoda; family Coenobitidae; genus Coenobita; species Coenobita brevimanus. Next base: position 3,392 of record NW_027643436.1, read on the forward strand.
TTCCTCATCCACTCTCTTCTTACTCTCTTACCAATCTTTTCACTTCTCTCTTCCTCTATCTATATAACTCTCTCATCCGTCTGTCAACTTCTTCCACACTCCTGTTTCTCATCCACTCCCTACATGCTTTCTTCTTTTGTGCCACAGACTCTCTCACCTCTTCATTCCACCATGCTGTTCCTTGCATCCCCTTTCGTCTTCTCTTCTCCCCACACACCACCTCAAATGTCAAAATAATGTATGATATCTTGCCATGTAACTATAATAATCTCTTGGAACTGGTACAGTATTAAGCTGCTTTAGGTAGAATATACGGCATTATTCACCATGGCATATAGGCCACAAAGGGCACTACAAATAACTTTGCAAAGCAGAGATCACGGAGGTATCCACTTGTGCAGTAGTCAGTTCATTATTCAATGCAATAAATATACGTCGTTTAGTTTTCAATTTCCTCTAATGAATTCTGAAATTAATATACTATTCTTACCTGAGCGTCTTCCAGATTTAAAAACGATCATTTTATTTCTCTCACCTCTTAGCGTAGAGCTTACTTTTTTCACATTACTTTATATGGTTCATGGTATACTGGGGCTAGTAAGCTAAAAGCTTTACATTTTTAATTCAGTTACAAGTTTACAACATTTCATTTTCAATTTTATATTCATTATCTTTTCATTAGGCTATAAGAATGAAGTCAGTTTAAGCTTTCACCAATACAAATATTTTAATTGCTGTTTGATCTATTATCTTTATCTTTATCTTTATTTGGTTTATCAGGCTCCACTCCACCAACATGTGGTGCTCTGCAGAGCCGTCAATATTTTACAAAAATAATATAACATGTTTTGATACAATTATTGCACTATAAACTTAATATTAATGAAAGACTAGGTAACAAAACTTAATAGTAAAATTAATATTAAAGAAAGACTAGATAATAATAATAAAACTTAAATGTAAAACATGTTTTTTTTTTTTATGCGAGGAAGAAGGAACCAAAGGCCATGAGCCCGCAGTAACAGTTCCCTCAAAGAGAAAAACAAAATACAATAGAGAGCCAAATTCAAGATCCGATCATTTTGAGATGCCTGGACACACTGAGTTTGAAAGACTGGAGATCATAGGCAGCAGGAAATACAGACAGAGGGAGACAGTTCCAGAGCTGCCCTGTTGCATAAATGAAAGACTGGGAGTAACGGTTAACTCCTGCATTAGAGAGTTGGACAGAAAAGGGATGAGAGTTTGCCGCCAGACGGATGCTACGCGCCCGTCGTAGAGGTGGAGGAATCCAAGCAGACAGTTCAGAGGAACAGTGACCATTAAAGTAGATATAGAAAAGAGATGAAGATGCAACAGTGCGGCGAAGAGACAGAGGTTGAAGGGAGTCAGTAAGAGGAGGAGAGTTAATGAGACAAAAAGCCTTTGACTCCACCCTATTGAGAAGAGCTGTATGTGGGGAGCCTCCCCACACATGAGAGTTGTACTCCACACAGGGGCGGATAAAACCCCTGTATAGAGTCAACAATTGTGCAGGGGTAAAGAAAGAGCGGAGTCGGCTTAGCACACCCAATCTCTTGGAAGCAGATTTTACAAGAGATGTAATATGATCTTTCCAAGATAAGTCCCGAGTAAATGAAACCCCAAGCATGTTCAAGGATGATGCAGGATTAAGCTGAATATTATTAAACATTAGTGGGTATACCTGTGGAAGATTTTCGGGTTGATAGGTGTTAGAACCGTGTCTTAGATGCATTAAAAACAACCATATTATTTTTACCCCAGTCAGAGATACGAGCCTGTCACGGGGTTTTTAAAATAAATGCGAAGATTATTTAAATGATAATAATGTTCAATAATATTGAATAGCTGGGATAATGACTGTCTTGCTAAATCAAGCAACGATTACTTTACGCTGGCTTGCTTCGCACGATTCTCTAAGAACGAGAATTTATAAACTTTCTCAACAGTACACAGCAGAGACTAATTACTCAATTGCTGTTTATTAGTACTGTTAACCTCTGGAGAAAGTAACTTCATCCCTGACAATAAATAACTAATACTAATAATAGTATTAGGTTCTTGCTGATGCTTAACTCCTAGGAGGCACAACGGATTTTAAGCTTAATACACGAGACTGGCCTAAGTACCAGTTATGAATGGCAAACGTTTATGCAAGCTAGGAGCTATAAGAGAAATAAGCTTAACTGCGGAGAAATGAAACAAGAGTTTACATTACATTAAGCTCAAGAAAAAGAGCTGTTAAATTTATTGATTACAAAATAAATTTAACATTACATTTCAAAATCAAATTAATGAGATCGCACTCACTCACTCACTCACGAGCTAAATTCTTACGCCTAGGAAAAACATCTTAACTAAACTCTTAAGTCTAGGAAAACGAAAAGGAAATACTGGTCAATGAATGTTGTGTATCACAAACGAAGGGTGGGAGCCTGGAGAACTGTAGTCTAGTGAGCCTGGGTGCTAGCTGACCTCTCACTTCTGGAGCACAGAACCTCACTCCGTCACAGCAAACACTGGACTGAGTAACTCGTGGGAAAGAAAAGGGGAGCGCTAGGCCGCATTTTTTTAACGGTCGAGTGAACGAAACGCGCCCAAAACAAATCGCTCAGCGGAAGCGCTAATGTCTCACACAAAGACAATCACGTATGACAATGAAAAATTGATTTGACAAGGCTTCCGTCCGAATGAGCGGTTACTGAATGATAAACTGGGATTCCACTTGAGTTCGTGGTTTCCCACAAAAGCCAATGTCACTAGCCGGCTCGTGATATTACGCCCCATAAAAATAAAATCTTTCTTTCCTCAGAAAGAAAGATTTCAATATACATACATATAAATCCTAACTCAGTCACACAAGATTCACACTGTGGTGTGTGTGCTATCCTGCTACAGGAGAAAGTCGCAGTGGCCAGTGAGCAAGAAAAACCTCGTATTTACGTTAATAGAAGCAAGCTTGAGGGAAAAAACTCCGTGACGATGGTGAAAATCCTGTACTCAGGTCAAACTGAGCGAAAAGTCGCTACATTTACACTGACAACTAATTGTTGTGTAGCGTGGTGTATGTAATACACGGTGTAGGTGTGACAGTTGTAGTGTAACTGTACCTACGTGTAAAATGACACAGTAAATATAATAATAATAATATGGCGACGACGAAGGGAGACGAGAAGAAGCGGCAGCGTGCGGCAGACTATCAGCTGGCCCGCACAGCAAAACTGCTACACCCATTGCTGTACCTGCAAAACCAATTAATGTGGAGCATCAAAAGTGTCAATGAGACAAAATTCTTATTAAGTTACAATTACTCTCTCTGCCTAGCAGTCAGTGCTACGACGTACATTCGAGGTCGCCATTATCCCCCTTAACCTACAGTTCTTATATTAATATCGGGGAGCTGAGAATCCTTGTGCAAACTCGGGCTTCCGTAGCCTCGATCGCCTCTGCGGAGTTCTCACTTCCCCCTTAACCTACAGTACTTATATTAATATTGGGGAGCTGAGAATCCTTGTGCAAACTCGGGCTTCCATAGCCTCGAGTCGCCTCTGCGGTGTTCTCAAACTTCCCTTAACTTACGGTACATAGTATGTATGTACAGGCCCTGGACATAATGTGTCCTGTGGGGCCAATGGGAGAGACGTCAGGTCTGCACCCACTTCACCACTACCCTGTCTCTCAACTGACTCAGAGATTACAGGTGCGGTTACGAACGGCACAGGAAGGACATGTCCCTGATTAGTGGTGTTACTTTGACACACACTGCAGGAACGGACAAAACTATCTATGTCTCTGTCCCATCCCCGGCCAGAAAAAGTCAGCTCGGATACGGAACTGGGTCTTCCCTTTTGCCCATGTGACCTCCTGAGGCTGAACAATGACCCCATTGTAACACTGCTAGGCGGTACTTGATGGGAACGACAAACTGCAGTCGAACCTCGCCCTTGGGTGTTCATGACTCATGGTAGAGCCGTCCTTGTTTGTGAAGGAACTTGGCTCGACCTCCCCGTGAATACTTAATCACTCGACCCTTTTGTTTGTTCCGCACAGCAGCAAGTGTCGGGTCAGAATGTTGTTCTTGTACAACAAGTTGGCTACACATCAGATCTTGCGGGCAATTCAATGATCACTGGGGTGACACAGTCCGGAGCCTCAGCCATGGCTCGTGTTACCGCAGCCAAAGTCTGAGTAGCGTCATGTTCGGTGCAACTATCCTGACACCGAAAATATTGCCAATGATGAGGTCAAATAAAGGTTCTGGCATGACAACTGCGAGTGTCGTACCAGTATAAAATGGAGATGCCACCTGGATACATGCCTCAGGGAACAATCTCACTGATTCATCAATAAGGTTTACATGGATCTGTCGACCTGTATACTGCTCAGGCCGAACTAGACTCTGCTTAACAGAGCAACCTGAGGAACCATTATCTCTCAGGACCTTCACAGGAATGCCCCCCACAAACCCTTGCTGAACAAGGAAGGTACTGTCACCTGTGGGAGGGTCTGTGGGAGGAAGCAGCTAGCCACTCATGAGGCTGCTGAATTGATGCGGCAAACATTGTGCCTTGAGAATTATATACTTGAGGGGTTGTACTCACTGCCTGGGAAGATGGAACATTGGCCATCTGTGGAGGGGGGGTTCACTGTCACAGTGGGACTAGTGAACTGTGGGGAGTACCCATACTGGTAGGGACATAACCACCATGCTGCTGCTGAGGAATGAAGGCTGTGTTCGCTTCCTGCCTCTTTTGAGCTGGTGGTGAAAAAGTTTGTCCCAACGGTCGGTTGCGTGGCTGATGCTGCTGCTGGTTAGGGTACTTGTTATACCTCTTCCACTCAGGTTTCTGAGTGTTTTGCCCCTGGCCCTTCAACTGCGGTTTTGGACCTTGGCCATTATTCTGAGAATGGCCTTGTTGCTGGAATTCAATCTGAGATGGTTTCCCAGATCTATCAGGTTTTCTGTTCCAGGTGTTTTGCTTATGAGTTTGGTACCCGTATGCAGTAAAGAATGCGTCAGCCTTTTCTGCCATTTGGCTGGCATCTTTCACCTGGCAGATCTTAAGCTGTGCTATGAGCTCAGCAGGCCACGACCTCTCTAGCTGTGTACGCAGCATAAGGTCAATTATCCCCTCACGCATGGAAGGAGTTTCCATCTTTCTCCATCCACTCATTTAAGTAAGCAGCGAGACGGTCGAGGAGCTGAACAGCTGTCTCCTTGTCTTGGAGGTGAGCTCGCATGAACTGAACTTTGGCGTCGTCTACTGTGAGACCATACGCCTTAATGAGTGCAGCTTTCATCATCTCATATGTGAGATTGTCTCCACGAATTCTGTGGAGAATATCGAAGGCAGGGCCCTCAAATAAACTAAGAAATTGGAGCCGCTTAGCTGCCTCATCCAGTTGATACATGTCTGCCATGTCCTCAAAACGAGCTATGTACGGCTCGATTCGCTCGCTTTCATTGTATGAAGGAAGCTTGATGCGTGGGGTCGCCAGGACATGTGTAGGAAGAGCGCTAGTGGAGCTTGGATTAACTGCACCAGATGTATCTGAAGCCAAGGAATCTCGCTTGAGCTTCAGCATTTCATATTCGTGTTTTTCGCGTGCTTCTCGCTCGGCATGTTCGTGTTCTCGTTCTTTCTCTCGTTCCTCACGCTGTTCTCGCTCGTGTTCTAAGTCAAGTTCGCGCTGTTTTCGCTCGTGTTCGCGCTGTTCTCGCTCGTGTTCGCGTTGGATTCTACGCTCGTCACGAGCATCTTTCTCACGTTCCTGCTCATAATTAAACCGTGAGAGGACGTAGGTTTGTATTTTTTCTGGGTCAGTGAGGCCCATTTCTTTAGCTTCCTGTACATAGACACTGGCTGCCATGATGCTAGCTCAATCTAAATAACTAGCGACTCAGTACTGATTGCTGCTTCGCAAACGAATGCTAATAAACACAAGTAAAGAATACAGACACAAGCTGGTGGTGACCATTCTTATCTAGTTAACTAGAAAAGAATAAAGCAAAAATGCAAAATGACTGGGAAGACTCAATAATTAACGCAATGGGTACGGCGGCTACCCAGGAGCGAATAAAATCGTCTGGCGTTACCAAAAATAAAGTACTAAATAGAGTTAAGTACTCTATGGATTAATAAAGCAAAAATTCACTTGCTAAATTAACAGTAAACACCACTAAACTTGTGCCTATAAACTTTAATGATTAATACCTAAATATGAACGAGTGAGTATTATCTCGTGAATAGCTTTAGAGCTAGGAGTTAATATCCTGGAATGAGGTCGCCAATTGTCACGGGGTTTTTAAAATACATGCGAAGATTATTTAAATGATAATAATGTTCAATAATATTGAAGAGCAGGGACAATGATTGTCTTGCTAAATCAAGCAACGATTACTTTACACTGGCTTGCTTCGCACGATTCTCTAAGAACGAGAATTTATAAACTTTCTCAACAGTACACAGCAGAGACTAATTACGCAATTGCTGTTTATTAGTACTGTTAGCCTCTGGAGAAAGTTACTTCGCCCCTGACAATAAATAACTAATACTAATAATAGTATCAGGTTCTTGCTGATGCTTAACATCTAGGAGGCACAACGGATTTTAAGCTTAATACACAAGACTGGCCTAAGTACCAGTTATGAATGGCAAACGTTTATGCAAGCTAGGAGCTATATGAGAAATAAGCTTAATTGCGGAGAAATGAAACAAGAGTTTACATTACATAAAGCTCAAGAAAAAGAACTGTTAAATTTATTGATTACAAAATAAATTTAACATTACATTTCAAAATCAAATTAATGAGATCGCACTCACTCACTCACTCACGAGCTAAATTCTTACACCTAGGAAAAACACCTTAACTAAACTCTTAAGTCTAGGAAAACGAAAAGGAAATACTGGTCAATGAATGCTGTGTATCACCAATGAAGGGTGGGAGCCTGGAGAAGTGTAGTCTAGTGAGCCTGGGTGCTAGCTGACCTCTCACTTCTGGAGCACAGAACCTCACTCCGTCACAGCAAACACTGGACTGAGTAACTCGTGGGAAAGAAAAGGGGAACGCTAGGCCGCATTTTTTTAATGGTTGAGTGAGCGAAACGCGCCCAAAACAAATCACTCAGCGGAAGCGCTAATGTCTCACACAAAGACGATCACGTATGACAATGAAAAATTGATTTGACAAGGCTTCCGTCCGAATGAGCGGTCACTGAACGATAAACTGGGATTCCACTTGAGTTCATGGTTTCCCACAAAAGCCAATGTCACTAGCCGACTCGTGTAAGAGCCAAGTCAGACATTAGGTGTGCCATAGCCTCATCCCTTGTTTGTTGAAGTAACTGTTGAGATGGGCGTTGCGGGAACCGAATGGAAAGGTGAAGGGTGGAGTCATCAGCGTATGAGTGGATAGGGTTAGATGTACAGCTTAGAAGATCATTAATTAATAAAAGGAAGAGAGTTGGTGATAGGACAGAGCCCTGAGGAACACCACTGTTGATAGATCTAGGAGAAGAACGATGGCCGTCTACAACAGTGGCTATAGAACGACCAGAAAGGAAGCTAGCGATGAAAGCACAGATAGAAGGATAGAAACCACAGGAGGGCATTTTGGAAATTAAAGATTTATGCCAGAATCGATCGAAAGCCTTTGAGATGTCAAGTGAAATGGCAAAGCTTTTGCCAAAGTCCCGAAAGGAGGATGACCAGGAGTCTGAAAGGTAGGTGAGAAGATCGCCAGTGGAGTGTCCCTGACGGAACCCATACTGACGATCGGAAAGAAGGTTGTGATGGGAAAGATGCCTTTAAAATTTTCCTATTGAGAACTGACTCGAAAACTTTTGAAATACAGGACGTTAAAGCAATTGGACGATAGTTGGAGGGTTGGGAGTGGTTACCCTGCTTTGGGACTGGCTGAATGAGAGCAAATTTCCAGCAAGAAGGAAAGGTACAAGTTGACAAAGGCGAAAGAGTTTGCCTAGGCAGGGTGTAAGCACAAAAGCACAGTTCTTGAGAACAACAGGAGGGACCCCATCAGGCCCATGTGCCTTGTTAGTACTGAGGCCAGTGATGGCAGAAAATACATCAACTGAAGAAATTTTAATGTCAGCCATGAGGAAGTCAGAGGGGGGAAGTGATGGAGGAACAGCACCGGAATCGTCTAAGATGGAATTGGAGGAGAAAGTCTGTGCGAAGAGATCTGCTTTATCAGTAGAAGAAATAACTACAGAACCATCAGAGTAGAAAAGAGGAGGGAAGGATGATGAGGTAAAGTTGTTAGAAAGAATTTTGGCAAGGTGCCAGAAGGAGCGGAAGAATTGAGTTGGAGAATTGAGAGCATTTAGTATGGATGAAATTATTTTTAGTAGAGCAAAGAACAGACTTAGCACGATTCCGGGCAGAAACGTAAAGATGATGTGACTCAGGGGTGGGTTGGCTCTGGTACCTTTTGTAGGCCCTCTCCTTGTTGCGGACAGCATTAGAACAAGCGTGATTAAACCAAGGGTTTCTTGCATTGGTCAAAGGATATGAGAAAGGAATGTATGCTTCCATGCCCGAGAGAATAATCCTCCGTAATGCGCAAGGCACACTCAGATGGCTCACGGCCATGGAAGCAATAATCATTCCAGGGAAAATCAAAGAAGTACTGCCTGAGGGCCTCCCAGTCCACGGCTCCAAAATGCCACAGACGACAAGTTTCCCTTGAGGGTCCACAGGCCGTACCGGAGTGCTAGGACAGGTTAAGGTAATAAGGTTGTGATCGGAGGAGCCCAACGGAGAGAAAAGATTAACAGAGTAAGCAGAAGGATTAGTTGTGAGGAAGAGGTCAAGTATGTTGGAGCTCTCTCCAAGGCGGTCAGGGATACGAGTAGAGTGCTGTACAAGCTGCTCTAGGTCATTAAGGATAGAAAAGATGTAGGCTTGTTCACCAGGTGGATCCGTGAAAGGAGAGGAAAGCCAAAGGTGGTGGTAGGAACATTGAAATCTCCAAGAATGGAGATTTCAGAGAAAGTAGAAATGGATAGAATGTGTTCCATCGTAGAAGTAAGATAGTCGAAGAATTTTTGATAGTCAGTAGAATTAGGGATAAGCAAACAGCACAGATATATTTAGTCAGAGAATGACAGGAAAGCCCATTTTCAATAATACAATGAATTTGACACAAGACTATTAATAATCTCCTGACACTTTATAGTAAATAACATGATCATACTGACTTACTCATAATAACACAATAATGTGTCCTATCAATTTAAAACTGCACACTTTACAAAATTTCATATTACATAATAATCCCTAATACACTTGTCCTCCATATCATAGCAGTCACTAAACTAGAATGTTTTAGTCTCCTTTTGAACAGATCCACATTATTACTGCTCTAACAGCACTTGGTAGTCTATTATATAGTCTTGGGGCACAAATTTTGAAGGCTCTAAAACCAATGTCTGTGTTACACCTTGGTTCTAAGAGTCTTTAGCCATCAGAAGCATGTCTAACTACAGTATCTGTTTGTAGTTCAAATGGTTGTAATAATTTCCTTAAGTATTCCGGTTTCCCGGTCTTCATTGCCACATATGTCATAACACAAATTTTGTATAAGATTCTATCCTTAACTGGCAACCAGTGTACCTCAATGAGAACAGGTGTAATCCTCACATATGATGGCAAATTCATTATTAATCTAGCTGCTCTGATCATGATAATTTGCATTTTCCTCAGTTGATATTTAGGCTAATTGTAGTACAGAGAATTACAGTAATCCAATCTATTAATGACATAGTTATGTATAAGCATCTTAACAGAATGTGTATCCAAATATTTCCTTATAAAGGCAATATTTCGTAAGTTAAGTCTTGCCAATTGTATAGTTCCACTTATTTGTTCATTGAAATTTATATGTTTATCAATAATCACACCCTTAAGTCCTTGACCTTCTCAGATATATTTCACAATATTTCCATTGATACCAAACCCTGCAAACCATGCAACCCTCTCAAGACATCCCATTTACCAAAAATCAAATATTCTGTTTTATCTTCATTCAGTTTTAGTTGTTTACTATCCATCCATTTCTTGATATCTCCCATAATCATAGTTAACCGAGTTTCAGTGTCCATTACATTATTAATAGACAAATAAAACTGAGTATCATCAGCAAAAAGGTTAAAGGCCACTCCATGTTCCCCTCAGGAAGGAATGAAAGTTTAATAGTGTAAATGCAGAACAGTACAGGTCCCAATACACTGCCTTGGGGAACACCTCTTCTAAGTAACCTATGTTCAGGAAAAGAGTTTCCTACTTTTGTACACAGTAACTTCTATTATCTAAATAACTTTCCAAGTAACTGAGTGCGCTTGTGTCACTCCTGTATAGCCCTCAAATCTTCCAACAATAGCTCGTGTACCTACTGAGTCAAAAGCAGCACTTAAATCTAATAATAATTTCAGAGACACCGCATTTTCCCCTCATCCATCCATCCTAGTAAATCATTAGTGACACTACACAGGCAATGTTTCTGTTGAGTACAATTGTCTATAAGCAGTGACTGATTATCTGGTAATACATTAATGTTCACCTGATATTCCATCAACTAATCAAGTACAACATTCTCAATAATTCTGGACAAATATGACAGATTTGACACTGGGTCTATAGGAGCTCAAACTCTGATGATCCTTATTGCCCTTTAGGTTTGACAATTGCACAACTTTTTCACTTTTGTGGGAACACACACATCTTCAGTATTACTTAAGTTTACAATTTTCTATGATCAACTGCACAAGACTAGGGAAGTTTCTTCCTCATTAGCGCATATATCTGACATTGGGATTGGATCAGTAGAACAATATGTCACTTTAACTCTTTCTCATCAGGGTCTCTAATTTCACAAAACTAACTTCTCCTTAAAGCAACACAAAACCAATGTACGGGATATCTGGCAGGTGCACTTGGTGAACCACAGGTCCTACACCTTGGAAACTATTGACAATCTATAAGACTTTCTCATCAAAATACTTCATAAATTTATTCGCTAAGTTCTGCATCAGAGAAATTGTCAGGAAGCTTCTTTGTTCCTGTATGCCCTATCAAGTCGGCGATAAGACAATAGTCTCTTCACATCTGACCCTGCTACAGCAATTTTCTCTGTCTAAAATACATACATTTTTCTTCTCCTTATCAGTTTACCTCATATTCCTTGCATTAATGTACCCTCTCTCCTGGATTCCCTCCGTTCGTAATGTACGCCAAGCAAGTTTTTTCCTTACGCCTTCTAATTTGGCTAATAGCATTTGCAACCTCGGAGTTAAACCATGGAGTGTTGTCCTTCTCAATAACCTCTTTCTCTAACACTGGACACATGTTATATTCACCTAGTAGTGTAGCTTTATATAATAGGATCATACAACTCAAACATTCACCTTTCTGTACTACAATACTATTTGTATGTGTGTACAAAGAATCATGAATATCCTCTTCCATTCTATTAAGTATTCTATGAAGCAGCACTCTAGGGTCAAAGTTTCTTTTACTTCTCTAAAAGTTATAGTTTTATTGGTCTTCTTACCCTTACAAACATCAATAGTGTGCGAAGTAACAATGTTTGTGATAAGGAGAAATAGAAAAAGTCAGGTTCCACTGCAAGCTGTCGAATTATTCCTAACCTTTCACTATCACAGACTTAATCCAGCATATGGCCAGAACGGGAAGTTACATGACTGACTCTTGTTTGTGAACTGCTGAGAGTCCATCATATCAATAAATTCTTTCCCATAATGATCATTATTATCATCAATCCATAAATTAAAAATCTCCACAAATAAAGATCCACCTATTTAAGTGATCTATTCCCTCGAGATATGTTCTAAATTCATCAATAAAAGATATTCTGATTTAAGGTCTCCGGAGGTCTTATAAACAAACTATAAATGTTAGCTTTTGGATTACTGTTTATCATAAAACTCACCATTATATGTTCAAAAGTGTTAAATTTTGAAGAGACCAGCAACTGTATGTGAGAATATTTCTTTTGATATAAATATCCCTACTCCTCCTCTTCTGCTAACCCTAGGAATACGCATGAAAATGTGAGTGGTAGGAGTCATTTTTGTGGATTTTTGCATGATCAAAATCATTTTTAGCCACGTTTCTGCTACAAGCAAAGACGTCAAAAGCCTTCTCAGTGATTAGCTCCCTTATTTCAATAGTTTTATTACCAACAGACTGTATGTTTATAAATCCACACTGAATATGATTGGTGTTTCCTAGTATCCATGGTCAGTCATATCTCTAATTCTTTATTAAGTTCCAGCTCTAATGACTTACAACCTCTACTATTTGTTACATGATTTGTTTGCCCGTGAATGCCTGACACAGTTAATACATTTAACAAGTTCATTAGCATATAATGCAACTATACGTACTTTACCATGCACTTTAAATTACATATTCAACTTCACATGGAAATACTGCCAGTGCTAGGAATATCGATTAGTGTAAAAGTGTGTCAGGAAGTAATTGGTTCAATAAATAATTATATATAGTATATATATATTTGTTTACTGATTTTATTCTCTAAATATAGCTTTGCATGTGGCTTCAAAATGCTTGCTGGCCACCCCCCCACGTGGGGAGGTGGGAGTAGGGGGGGCTTCTAAATAGCCTATGCCCCCGCAAGGAAAATCGAAATGACGCCCCTGGAACTGAGGGAAAAAAAGAAAGTAATGAAAACGGGGAAATATGCAAAATATGGAAAGCAATTACGAAGAAAAAAAGGTGAAATTAGGGAAAAAAATGACAACGTGCAGAAGAACGTAAACAAAATGAATTAAAAAATAAAACAGAAAGTAATGATACAGGGAGAATGTTTAGTAATGGAAGAAGACTGTTGATAAGATATAAACTTTATGGCCCTCTGACAAAAAAGAAATATTATAGATGACATGGACAATAAGGCATGGAACATAATATGAAAATTTTGAAAATGAATCCAAGAAAAAAAGGAGGTTTAAGGAAAATAATGAAAGCGTGGTAGGTAAAGAGTACCATGGCGGAGGCAAAACAACAAAGTGGAAAAGGTGGAACTAAAATATTGCGAGGAGGAAAGAGAGAGAGAGAGAGAGAGAGAGAGAGAGAGAGAGAGAGAAGAATAAGATTAAGAAGGAGACTAGAAGAATATGTAAGGCAAGTCGTAGATGGAAAGAGATGTCAGGAAATGGGACCACAACGCCACAACGTGGATATGGCACATGAAGGATGGTAAATTTAACGATGATGAAAGCAGTTTGAGATGCAGAACAAGTCAGAGATGGAAGGAATGAGAATGGATTGTAGTTGAAGATGAAGGGAAAGAAGAGTGAAGAGGAGGGGGGGAAGAAGAGAGCAGGGGGAGCGGGGAAGAAGAAAGAGGAGGAAGTGGAGACAAGAGAGAGAGGAGAAAGGGGGGAAAAAGAGAAGAGAGGAAGAGGGAAGAAGAGATAAGAGGAGCGGGGAAGAAGAGATGAGAGGAGCTGGGAAGAAGAGATAAGAGTAGGGAAAAAGAGATAAGAGGAGGGAAGAATTGAGAAGAGGAGGGAAGAAGAGAGTAGAGAAGGATTGAAGAAGAGAGAATAGAAGGAAGAAAAAAAAGAAAGGGGAAGAGCGGAAGAAGTTATGAGAAAGAGGAAGGACTAAAAAATAATAATAATAATACCAAGTAGAAAAACTGGAGTTACATGGAGAGACAGACTGACAAATGAAGAAGTGAAGGAGTGGCTGTGGATGTGATAGAAAGCGTTAGGAGAAACACAAGGAGGTGGTTTGGCTATGTGGAGAGTGATGAAGAGCGAGAGACTAACGAGGAAAACGTATGCGAGTGAGGTGGAGGAGTGAGAGAGGAAGGAGGAGGCCGAAGATGAAACGGAGGGATAGAGTGGAGAGGTGTATGAGAG
>NW_027643437.1:0-4995 GCF_032717465.1 Coenobita brevimanus
AAATGAGCAGTAAAGAGAAAGTGTGAGCATAAACAAGACCAGATTGGAATTTGAGATGAAGGAAAAAAGAAGGAGAAAAGCTCAATAAGGCAGGGGTGGAAGGGGGAAAGGCTCGGAAAATTACACCAAAGAGTAGATGAAAGTAGGACAGAAGGGAGGGAAAATGAGTGAAAAAGAGGACTATGGTTTGTGTTAAAGATGAAGGTACAAGAAAATGGAAGGTAAGCTGAAGATGAGATGGCTAGTGTAGGGGGTCAAATAGCAATATTGAAGTGTGAATGGTTATTGGATGTGAAAAAATGGGCATACTTAGGAAAAGGGATCGGAAAATAGTATCAAAAGTAATATGAAATGAGACAGGGTTCGAAAGTGATGGAAAATTTAAAAAATAAACAATGTAGACGAAGATGAAAAAAGAAGGCAAGATGAAGATGGGATGGTTGAAGAAATAAGCCAGATGTAAGATATTGAGAGTTAAACTGAGGTAAGGAAGAAAATGAATATGAAAATGAGAAGAAGGAGGGTAAGAAGTAGATGAGATGAACTCTGAAAGTGATATCAGATAATTATACTAAACTTGGAATTAAAATGGAATGTGAGTGAGTATGATTACGATAAAACAGAAAAAAAAAGTGGAGATAAATAAAGGGGGAGAGAATGAAAGGAGAGTTGAAGAACTGAGGAGAGAATGGACTCGGAAAACAAAAACGATGACGACGACGATGACGATTTACAATGAAATGAGAGAAAACCAATTTTCAAAAATGGAGATGAAAGTTAAAGAGATGAATGAACAGTGAAAGGCGAGGTGGGTGCGAGGGTAGGTGGTTGGGGGCTAGGGGAGTAGGACGGAGGGTGGAGGGAAGACTGAGCCCAGGTTGTGAGATGAAGGTGAGACGGACGGCAGGGGAGAGAATAAATAAAACAAAAGATACTACAAATGAAATGAATGTTGGAGATAAATAGGAACCGGAACGATGAAAGAGGAAGAAGGGAATGCTTGGAGGAAGAGAGGAGAGACGGTATCTTACTGTTTAAATGACGGAATAAGAATAACAGGTAGAATCGGAGAGGAAAAAAGTATGCATAGACAAAGTAGACGTAATACATCATCAAAGAGAACGGGAGGGATTAAAGATTATGGGAGATATTATCAAACACGTTATTTGTGATATGAGAGAAACTATTTGAGAGTAAAAGGGAGAGGTGGAAAGACAAAAACTGATATCGCTGTTAAAAATAAAAGTGCAGGGTTTGGCGGGAATTTAAGAAGAGGAGAAAAGACTGAAAGAATGAGGAGGAAAAAAACACTGCTGTAACGTTATTGTGGTCTATAAGGACTGTGATTTCTCTGTGGACATGCCCTAGATAATAGTAGAATGCGTGGTCATTCTTCATTTATATATCAAGTGATTCAGTGACCTTCTCCGGACCTTTCCTGTGACAGACAAGATGTATTGGAAGTAATCATAGGCAAAGTGTTCCAGCACACAGTCATCACTCTTGCAGCTGCTGTTGTGTTGGGTCTCCTGCCTGTGTCGAGCAACGAGCTTCCTCACTATCTTATATTTATTTACGTTCCTCCATATAAGAGATAACATATGACCAGACACTTCTGTCAGTAGTTTTCTGCACATCATTGTTTTTGTCTGCAGAATGTACTTTTCACTTTAGACCTGTTTGGTTCTTCTCCACACAGTGTTGAAACGGTTCCGAGCTGTATATAAAACAATCAGGATTGAATCCGTTATATGCTTGTATCAACACATTTCTGCCTTTCCTGTACGCTGAAGACTCAAAAACTAACATGGCCTCTTGAAGTTAGTCATATTTTGTATGTGTGTCTTAATTTTTGCATCCCCACCATAAATCTCTGAAGTACAAAATAAAAATTGCTTTGGTGACTGAGAGGCCACTAATGCACCACGGTTCCAATGTGAGAGGCAGGAGGAGGTTTTGTATTTGTGAAACACTGCTTAGGACAGGGATCTTTTATACTGAGAGAGAGAGAGGGAGGGAGGGAGGGAAATCTTCCCTACCAATTGAGACAAACTGAACACGTGTGTGTTTGCCTGCGCACACCACTGTTTATGGCATATTAGTGTCTATCAGCCCGTTTTGGCCATGCCTGTGTGGGCCAGCCAATTATGTGGATATGGGAGAGAAGTGGGTGTCAGTGGATGTCACTGTTCATGCTTACTGGCTTATTATCTGCTAATGTTTCCTTCTATAACCGTGTAGCCTTTCATGTTTGTTTAGAAGTTGTACACATGCGTGTATATTTATGGATATATAGATAGATATGTGTGTGTGAGAGGGGGGATTCTCAGGGTAATAGAAGAGTAAACCTATGTATAGTGAGTGTTTGTGCGTGTATACTTCAGTGCATCTGGACTGGAACTGTGGACAGTGTGCGTGGCAAGACGAGGACAGTCAATCTGCATCACCAAGTACACGCCATCATTCTTTTTCTGCCGTTTAGGAAACCTGTTGTGTGACTCTGAGACGAGTAAGCAGAGGCAGAGAGAGGCGGGGTGTGACACTGATAAGACAAACATGTTTTTTGTGACACACACACACACACACACACACACACACACACACACACACACACACACACACACGTACATAATAAAGATACAGACACTGAGACACCATGGCTGAGACACTGACACAGTCACTAAGACAATGTGTGGGTATGCGTATGGATGGGCACACGCGCACACAAGCTCAAAAGTGCACAAGTATGTACGTACAAACACACACATATGCACAAAATCGCGCACACACATTCAAACTCAGAAACATACACACAGACACTCGCAAACACAAACATGCAAACACACAATTACTGCAGTCAAACAACATTTAATACAAGAAAGAGTTCAAAACTACTTGATTAGGCTACTTAAGTTCAAAAAATCTGAAAATAATGAATGGTCTAAAGGGTGCTCTAAGCCAAGGGCAGCAGTAAGCGAGGAAGCAACACAAAGGAGAATCGCAAGTCAATTGGGACGCAATGAGATCCAAGGCACGACATGCTAATTGAAGGCAAACACATACAAACGAACCAAACACAGATAAACGCACTGTGTCGGGAAGGATACACCAGGGCAAACAAGTGCCAAAAGTAAGCAGTCATCAAGGTGTACACAGATGGTACCAGGATAAGGGAGAGAAAAAGAATACGGAGTAAAGGATGAAGGGAGGGGCCTGGGAAGGGGATACAAGAGGGAGAACGGTTCTTTGGTAGTGACGTAATGACAGGGGTTAGGGGCGTGAGGAGGTGATAAGGGATAGAGTGGTGAGGAGTCAGGGGATGGGGAATGGTGGTGTGGGAGGGGTGGGGGAGATCATGCACAAGCCCTGACCTCGACTCCCAATGTCGCTGTGGAATGCCAATGGACGGCGTTGGTGGGGAGAAGAGAGAGGTGGGTGTGGGGGGGGGGGGAAGACAGGTGAGACGGAGATGATAATGGAAGGGAAAGACTTAAGAGAAGAGAAGTGGAAGGGAGACAGTTGAGAGAGGTACGAAGGACAGAGGGCTGTGGTATGGATGAGGAGAGGAAGGCAAGGGTATGATGGCGAAAGGAAGAGAAAAGGAGGAAAATGGAAAGGAAAAATAGAGTAAGAAGTGTATGGAGGGAGGTGAGAGAGAAACTGGGCGATAGAAGGAAGTGTGAGGGAGGAAGAGAGGGCGGTGAAAGGGAGAGGAGGAGGGTGAGGAATGGAGGGGACAGAAGAGGGAGGAAAGGAAGGAAGGAGAGATGACAAGCAAGAGAGGAGGAACAAGAGGAAAGGAATAGCGAGATATGGAAAGGAGAATGAATTATGCTGAAGGAAGCATCAGGAAATTAATTAGGAAAAGTGTGCAATAAAGACATAATGAAAGGCTGAGTGAAGAGCCACCAGAAAGAAGGCATGAACTGCAAAAAAGAACAACATAGGAAGTTAACAATAATGCAATGTTTATTACCGTAAGAATTAGGTAACAAAATGAATGATGATCATGCTGAGACGAATGGAAGGTAAGCGAGAACTGAGAGAAAAAATTAATGCAATGAAAACAGAAAAAAAGGCAACTAATGGACGAGCACTTACGAAGAAAAATGTAGGCGATAATTATCAGAGGAAAATAATGAGAAAGTGCAGAAGAAAATAAATGAGAAAGTCATAATAGAAAGTTTTGTAATGGAAGAAGACTGGGGAAGAGATATGAACTTTATGGCCCAACGACAAAAAAGAAAGATTATAAATGACACGGACAATAAGGCATGGAAAACTGTATGAAAACTTTGAAAATGAATCGAAGGAAAAAAAATGGATAAGGTGTGTTAATGTAAGATGATATAAGAGCAGCAGAGAAGGAGAAGGATTGGACACGAACGAGGCTCAGGGAGACTGACTAATAAGGGAATTGATAAAAGCGTGGTAGGTAAAAAGTACCAGGGTGAAGGGAATGCAAGGATGAAAAGGTGGAACTAATATTCTGAAGAGAGAGAGAGAGAGAGAGAGAGAGAGAGAGAGAGAGACTGTGGATAACCCGGGTGGAAAGAAGAGGAAACAAAGGAAATCTGAAAAGCATAATAATTATACCTAGATACTAAAATTGTGTTTACCGTTAAGTCAATATTTTTGGTCTGAACAGGACTCCCTTCTCATTAAAAGACAGCTTCAGTATATGGGCAAAATTCTTCCACATTAATAATTAGCGGTACTAGAATACAAGACTGGCTGAAATGAGTTGGTGGAAAAATGAAGGGCAGGGAAAAATAAAAAATTAATGAAACGAGAAATGAATAAGAAAACAATGAATTTATCATGTGATGGGTTACTGAAAAGTGGGACGGAGGAAGGAAAAGAGAAAATAACGTGGAAGGGGCAAAAGGAATGGTGGAAAACAATGGAGAGAGCACATAATTACCTGAGTGGGAAAGAAGACTGCGAGGAAAAAGAAATGAAAAGAAGCTTCACGGGGGAAAGGGATAAGGGAGA
>NW_027643438.1:0-7992 GCF_032717465.1 Coenobita brevimanus
CCATTTATGTTAAAAAGAAAATGTCAGTTTGAAGCAGCCTTAATGTCAAACATCCTATATGGCTGAGAGTCCTGGTTCAGTGGGAACTTGAGGCCAATGGAAAAATTGTATAACTGGGGTATTAAAACAGCTACTGGGAGCTCGTATGACGGCGTGCATCGGACGTTTGTTACGTGGAAACTTCGGGTGCCCGCTACTGAAATCTTTAGTACTAGCAAGGCAGAGGAAGCTTTTCCAGCGATTGTGGGGGAGAGGCATGGTATGCCCGATGACCTGTGGGTGCACGCTGTCAGGCTGACCATGGCGGCTAACTCACCAACAAGTAAACACATTAAGAGTTTAATTAATAATTCTGTTGATGATGTTAAAATTGGCATTGAATTCTTTAAAGCAATCAATTTCTAACTCTACATCTTATAGAAGGCTAATTTATAATGTGCTTGAACCTACCTTAACAGTTCACGAGATCTTATAAATGTAGTGGTAAAACTAGTGAGGTACACAGAAATGGCATTTAGCTCGGTTGTGGGTAATCAGTCACAATCTGGCGATTGAGACGGCCGTTGGATCGGCGTGGACCGGGACGTCTCCCGGTAGCAGAGCGGCTCTGTCCATGTGGTGCTGTGCAGAGTTGCATGTACTGGAGGTGTGTCCACTTGACTCAGCACATACGTACAAGATATATAACTTTTACTTCCTGGGAGTCATGATCATTGGTGACGATGCTCAGTTTCCTATTGAGGAGATAGTGTATAAGGTCCTTTTCCTGTTTTGGCTAGTGTGTACTATAATGTTTATCATAACCTATATTATTTAAAGTGTATTTAATTCATTTTGTATGCTCTTATTCTAACCAAGATGTATAATTGGGATTTTTTTTCGTAAAAAAACGTGATTGGTCAAATTGTAGTTACTGTTACTAATCAGAAGTGTGTAATGATTTCCACCCCTGGGGAGGTAGGGTTTTTTTTTCAAGAATACTCCCCCAGTATCCCTGCTTGTCGTAAAAGGCGACTAAAAAGTGGTTGGCGGAGGAGTTAGTGCCCCCTCCCGGGAGGAAAACAACTAACTAAAATAACAAAAACAATAAGTCTCGGACAAAGGACTGACCAAAACGGATGACAACCAAGGACCGGACAAATGAGTTGGTAATGGCTACGTGGAATGTAAGAGGAGCGAATGATGAGGTGAAAGAGAGAGAGATTGTCCAGGTGCCTGAGGGTGCAAAAGTGGATGTATGTGGAATGACTGAAACAAAATGGTGAGGAGAAAGTGTGAGAGAATGGGAGTATGGATGGGGTATATGTGCAGGAGTAGGTAAGAATGAGAGGGCAAAGGAAAGAGTATGTATAGTTGTGAGTAAAATATGGAAGAAGAGCATAAGAAAGTATGGATCAGTTGGGTCAAGGATTGTGTGGATAAAGTTGAAAGTTGGAATACAAATGTGGGCGATCGTGTGTGTGTATGCGCCAACACAAGATCGTGCTAGCAGAGTGAGAGAAGAGTTCTGGGCAAATGTGGAAGTGTGCATGGAAAAGATTGGAAGGAATGAGAGTGTGTTTTTGATCGATAATATGAATGGTAAAGTAGGGAATGTGAAGGTGGATGGAATAGTTGGTGAGCGGGGTGTGCCTGTTGCGATAGATGAGAATGGGAGTGCGTTAGTGGACATTTGTGCTAGGAGGGGGTTGGTGATAGCCAATAGCCTCTTCAGGCATAAAATGATCCACAGGTATACATGGCGAGTGATGAGAAAGGTGGGTGGTGAACTGAATGAAAGGATGGCAATGATTGATTATGTGTGTGAGGATGAAAGGATGCGAAGATGTGTAATGGATGCAAGAGCTTATATAGGTTAGGGGAGTGGACTATCTGACCATTACTTGGTGGTGGCCAGAATTAGGATACAAGTAAGATGGAGGAAAAGAAGAAGGGAAAGACGAGAGGAAGGAGGAGTTGCAAGGAGAGTGGAAAGGTTACAAGAGGATGAGAAAAAGGCAGAGTATAAGAGAGAAGTGGAGGAACGATTGGGCAAATATGAATTGAAGCAGACGGGGGACGTGGAAGGTGTGTGCAGGATATTTACAGAAGAAATATGTGCACCGTGTGATGTGGTGTGTGGGAGGAAGAGAAGACGGAGGGGGGTGCAAGGAACAGCGTGGTGAACTGAAGAGGTGAGACAGGCTGTGGCACAAAAGAAGAAAGCATACAATGAATGGATAAGAAACAGGGTCGTGGAAGAAGTTGAGAGGCGGAAGAGAGAGTTATATGTAGAAAGAAAGAGAGGTGAAAAGATTAGTAAGAGAGAGTAAGAAAAGAGTGGATGAGGAATTTGGAAGGAATTTGAGTGTAAAGTGGAGGGACTGTAAGAAGATCTTCTGGAAAGAGGTGAAGAGAGTAAGACAGGGTGGAAGTGAGGTTAGCAGGGGAGTGAAAGATAAAAATGGTAGATTACTAGTGGAGAAGGGAGAAAAAGTGAGCAGATGGGAGAAAACACTTTAAGGAATTGTTGAACATACAGGATGGAAATAATGCGAGTATAAGGGGCTGGGGAATGGCTGGGAGAAGGAGGGAGGTGAGAAGACGGAAGAAATCAGTAGGATAGAAGTTGTGGAAGGAATGGGAAGAAAGTTAATTCGGGGAAAGCCCCAGGAATTGATGGAGTGTGTGGTGAAATGATGAAGCATGGGGGAGAGATAGTAGTAGAATGGATGTGGAAGATGTGCAGATTGGCCTGGGAGGAAGGTACAGTCCCGGAGGATTGGAAGTCAGGTATAATTATTCCCTTGTACAAAGGAAAAGGGGAAAAAAGAAGTTTGTGGTAATCATAGGGGCATTTGTCTTCTTAGTATAATAGAAAAGTGTATGGTAGGATACTTATTGACAAAGTTAGAGAAAGAACAGAGGAATTAGTTGGAGAAGAACAGGGAGGCTTTAGGAAGGGAAGAGGTTGTGTAGATCAGATATTCATTCTTAGATCTTTAGTGGAAAAGTTTCTAGAGAAGGGAAAGAAGTTGTATGTGGCTTTCATGGATTTGGAAAAAGCATATGACAGGGTGGATAGACATGGATTGTGGAAAGTATTAAGAATATATGGAGTAGATGGAAAGTTGTTGAATGCTGTGAAGAGTATGTATGATGGTGCTAAGGCTGCAGTGCGTGTGGATGGTGAACTAAGTGAATTTTTCTCGTTGGAGGTTGGGTTGAAACAGGGATGTGTCATGTCTCCATGGTTGTTCAATCTGTTCATGGATTGGGTAATAAAAGAGGTACAAGGTAGGGCAGTGGATGTTGGAGTGGCCCTGGTGAAAGAGGATAGTGTTTGGAAAGTCCCTGTACTGTTGTTTGCAGATGATGCTGTGTTGTTGAGTGAAGACGAAGGGGAGCTGCAAGGCTTGGTGGATGAGTTTGGGAGAGTATGCAAGAAACGGAATCTAAAGGTGAATGCAGGGAAGAGTAAAGTGATGGCCTTTGAGAGAGGTGAAGTCAGTGAATGAACAGCGAGGTTGGATGGTGAGGAATTGGAAAATGTGAGTACATTTAAGTAGTTGGGTAGTGTGATGAGTAAGGATGGAGGTTTGGAGGGTGATGTGCGTGAAAGGGTACAGCAGGGAATAAAGGTTGCTGGTTCTTTGAAAGCAGTGATAAGAAACAGGTAAGTGAGCATGGAAGTGAAAAAGTTACTACATGACAGTATTGTGATACCAACTCTAACGTATGGAAGTGAAGCTTGGACATTGTTAGAGGGACACAAGTCAAGAGTTGAGAGCAGTGGAAATGAGTTATTTAAGAGGAGCCTGTGGAGTCACATGGAGAGACAGGTTGACGAATGAGGATATAAAGGGAGCGTTGTGGTGTGGATGTGGATGTGATAGGAATTGTTATGAGGAACACACTGAGGTGGTTTGGCCATGTGGAGAGGATGGAGGGTGAGAAAGACTGACGAAAGAGATTGTATGTGAGTGAGGTGGAGGGGGAAGAGGGATGGGGAGGCCGAGGATGAGATGGAGGGATGGGGTGGAGAGGTATACGAGAGAGGGGTGTGTGAGTTGGGAGCAAGGCAGTGAAATGGCGGGGGACAGGACGACGTGGAGGCGATTTGTTTGTGGCAACCCCAAACGGAATTGAGGCGTCTGGCAATAGATAGATATATAGATTAAGGCTATATAGATGTACTGATCAACCCTTTAATACTTCTCTTGTTTTGTGGACCATAATTGTCTGCTAATATCTGATGTGCTGTTTATCATGTTAAGGTTTATTGTTGTTTGAAATCTTGTATGTGTAACTGGATATTGTGGTCAATAAATACTTACTTTCTGTGCGTGTGTGCGCGCGCGCGCGTGCGCGCGTGTGTGTGTGTGTGTGTGTGTGTGTGTGTGTGTGTGTGTGTGTGTGTGTGTGTGTGTGTGTGCTTGGAGAAAAATGATGACAGTGGATGAAAGAAACTTCCATTAGCTTTGAGAAGGGATGTGGTTGTGTGTGTGTGTGTGTGTGTGTGTGTGTGTGTGTGTGTGTGTGTGTGTGTGTGTGTGTGTGTAATTCACCGGGTCGGTCAGGATCACCTAATGGTCGTGATCGTCAGCTTTTACCCTCCCGGAAGGGAGCTGAGAGCTCATATAGTCCGATCTAAGGGCAAGGCTGTGACCTTCACACGCGCACACACCCGTCCCCTTGCTTAAGGGGACAGTAACCACCCACTTCGTCAGTGAAACTTTTCGCAACCTGAGCGAGGCGCGAACTCCCGTCTACCAGATGGCAAGCGAGAACGTTACCACTGCACCAGCGAGCAGTGTGTGTGTGTGTGTGTGTGTGTGTGTGTGTGTGTGTGTGTGTGTGTGTGTGTGTGTGTGTGTGTGTGTGTGTGTGTGTGTGTGTGTGTGTGTGTATTAGAGAGAGAGAGAGAGAGTAATGACTGTAAAACCAGTAACAGGTTCTTTGACACCCTCCCGGCTTATCAATATATTACGTACGACTTTCCTAATTATTCGCCTAAAAACTAGAGATGTAATTCAATAAAGCAACAAAACAAGTATCGAGATTCCTGCCTTCCACGACACAACCTACTGTCGGTGATATTGCTCCCGGGGTTTCCTTGCCTGGTAATTCTGAGCACCAGAAAGCTATGCTTTGTGCCAGACTTTAAGCTTCGTTATAATTACGTCGTTGGTGTGTGTGTGTGTGTGTGTGTGTGTGTGTGTGTGTGTGTGTGTGTGTGTGTGTGTGTGTGTGTGTGTGTGTCAGTATAAGGTTTCTGGGGGTAGTAAAGAATTCGATACCTTATAAGGCACGCTAGTGTCTCGGTGAGCTATAAACTGGTAATTATAAAGTTAGCTCGTGGGTCTGAGTCAGCTTCACATTAGTATTCTCTGTTTACCACCACATCCCTTCTCAAACCTAATGGAAGTGTGTTTCATCCACTGTCACCATCTTTCTCCAGCACTGATTTTGGCTTAACTTCATCCATGTTCTCATTCTACAGCCATGGATATGTCCTTTCCTTCTACAACAAATTATAAATCTATTCACTTTACAGTAATTCCTATTTTATTCGGATAGTGGTGTCAGGAGGATGTGTGCGATGGTGGTGTCAGGAGGATGTGTGCGATGGTGGTGTCAGAAGGATGTGTGCGATGGTGGTGTCAGGAGGACGTGCGCGATGGTGGTGTCAGGAGGATGTGTGCGATGGTGGTGTCAGGAGGATGTGTGCGATGGTGGTGTCAGGAGGATGTGTGTGATGGTGGTGTCAGGAGGACGTGCGCGATGGTGGTGTCAGGAGGATGTGCGTGATGGTGGTGTCAGGCGAATGTGTGCGATGGTGGTGTCAGGCGAATGTGTGCGATGGTGGTGTCAGGAGGATGTGTGCGATGGTGGTGTCAGGAGGATGTGTGCGATGGTGGTGTCAGGAGGATGTGTGTGATGGTGGTGTCAGGAGGATGTGTGCGATGGTGGTGTCAGGAGGATGTGTGCGATGGTGGTGTCAGGAGGATGTGT
Source organism: Coenobita brevimanus (assembly GCF_032717465.1). Taxonomy (NCBI): domain Eukaryota; kingdom Metazoa; phylum Arthropoda; class Malacostraca; order Decapoda; family Coenobitidae; genus Coenobita; species Coenobita brevimanus. The sequence goes on from NW_027643438.1 coordinate 5,995, forward strand.
GCGATGGTGGTGTCAGGAGGATGTGTGTGATGGTGGTGTCAGGAGGATGTGTGCGATGGTGGTGTCAGGAGGATGTGTGCGATGGTGGTGTCAGGAGGATGTGTGCGATGGTGGTGTCAGGAGAATGTGTGCGATGGTGGTGTCAGGAGGATGTGTGTGATGGTGGTGTCAGGAGGAAGTGTGCGATGGTGGTGTCAGGAGGATGTGTGCGATGGTGGTGTCAGGAGGATGTGTGTGATGGTGGTGTCAGGGGAATGTGTGCGATGGTGGTGTCAGGAGGAGGTGTGCGATGGTGGTGTCAGGAGGAGGTGTGCGATGGTGGTGTCAGGAGGATGTGTGTGATGGTGGTGTCAGGAGGATGTGTGCGATGGTGGTGTCAGGAGGATATGTGCGATGGTGGTGTCAGAAGGATGTGTGCGATGGTGGTGTCAGAAGGAAGTGTGCGATGGTGGTGTCAGGTGGATGTGTGCGATGGTGGTGTCAGGAGGATGTGTGCGATGGTGGCGTCAGGAGGATGTGTACAACGGTGTGGGTGGAAAGGTGCATAACCTGGTAAAGGGACACGGCATGATGGTGGTGTTAAGGTGTGTGACTACTGATGGAAGCGTGCGTGACTTACAGAGTGGGAGTGTGTGTGACTGGTGAGGAAGGGTGCATAACAAGAGGCATGAGTGCGGTGAAAGAAGGGTGAGTGACAGGAAGTGTGCAGGTGTGGTGGTGGGAGAGTATGTGAGGGTAGTGGAATGGGGGTGGTGAGAAAATGAGAAAGAAAATAGGGTTAGAAGGGTATGGACGGAGGTGAGAGGGATGGAGGGCGGTAGAGGGAAGTGCGAGGGAGGGAAGGAGGGAGGTGAAAGGGACAGGAGGAGGGTGAGGAAGGAACAGAACAGAAGAGGGAGGGGAGGAGGAAGAGATGGCGAACAAGAGGGGAGGAGAAGGGGGAAAGGTAGAGCGAAATGTGGGAAGGAGAAGGAAATATGATGAAGGAAACATTAGGAAACTATCTTAGGAAAAGTGTACAGTAAAGACAAAAGGAAAGAGTGAATGAAGAGCCACAATATAAAGGCAAGAACAGCAAAAACGAAAAACACAGGAAGTTAGCAAAAAGACAATTAAAAATAGTGGAGGAGGATGTTTATTACCGTAGGAAATAGGTGACAAAATGAATGATGATTATGCTGAGTTGAATGGAAGGTAAACGAGAACTGAGGGGAAAAAAAAAAAACGATTATAGCAACGCCAACCGGAAGAAATGCAATTAATGGAAGAGCATTTACGAAAACAAACAAAGGTGGCACCATAGGAAAAGAAATGTGAAAGTGCAGAAGAACATAAGGAAAAAGGCCGAAAAAAAAGGCATGATAGGAGAATGTTTAATAATGGAAGAAGACTTGGGAGGAATATGAACTTTATGACCCAATGACAAAAATTAAAGATTATAAATGACATGGACAACAAGACACGAAAAACATTAAGAAAACTTTGAAAAAGAAGGGATAAGGTATATTAATGTACAGTAAGAAGATATAAGAGCGGCGTTGAAGAAGAAGGATTGGACACGAACGAGGCTCAGGGAGACTAATAAGGAAAATGATCAAAGCGTGGTAGGTAAAGAGTACCAGGGTGAAGGGAAAACGGGAAGGAAAAGATGGAACTAAATATTTTGAAATGAGAGAGAGAGAGAGAGAGAGAGAGAGAGAGAGGGGGGATACTGTCGATAAAAAACTTAAAAAGGTTAACTCATAAAAATATTCTGGGAAAGGAGATAGGAGCGGCGGTAGGCGTGAGGATGTGGTAGTTACGAGAAAAAAATAACTAATGTTGTGGGAAGAGGAGGCGAGGGTGAGATGGAGGGCAGGCTGAAGATGAGAGATCAGAGCAAGGGTTGGAAAAGTAGTACTAAAACATGTATGAAAATTATATATGAGAGAACAGAAAATATGGATGGGGATGGAAAGCAAGTTTATGATAGGAGGATGAGAGATGACCGGAAAATGG
>NW_027643439.1:0-4995 GCF_032717465.1 Coenobita brevimanus
TATTGTTAATGTTACAACAGGTATCAGGCCTACTGTCATCATCTGAATTAGGTCTCGGCTTGCAAAGTTGTTCTGTTAGCATACTGGTATTATCGCAGTGGACTCAGGCTCTGGTACAAATTTCTGTTTACTCAGCTCTTGCCATTCAACCGACTGTTTCATTCATATTGTCATAAAGACTTTGTAGTTACTTGTAGAGAAGTATATTTTAGACTTGTGGTCGAGCGGCTTTTATATCTTGTAGTAGCTTCCCCACCAAATGTCATGTAGTGACAGGAGAGGTAAAGAATAGTATGGGACTATTTTTATTTGTCTTGGAAATATTAAACACGGAACGAGTATAAGTCCCGGGTAGCTACCTCCCTGTCTCGCTATCTCTCTCTCTCTCTGTTCTAAGGCTAATCTCCGTCTCGACCTCTCTCTAGGGTCGCTTGTCTCCTTCTGTCTAGCCTGTTCGGTGGCTAATCTCCGTCTGAGCTCTCTTTCCTAAATTCTGGTGTAGCAGGGGTGTGTCACGTGTGTTCCTCGTGGGTGGACTAGATCTTTGTTCGCGAGAGGACTGCTGACAGCTAACTGCATCATCTCCTTACTGGCCGCTGTCGTCAGCTTTCCTCAGTGTTAAGAGTGTGTAAGCATGTTTAGCACTGCTCGATTCTCGCAGACACAACACCTTCTCATCATCTGACTCCCTGCTTCTATCTATCTATTTATCTTTCAATCTATATAATATGTAGTCTTTACCACACTGCTCGGTCGCGCGAAAATGGCGTACCATCGACATTTAATAGTCATAACATATCAATACATACTACATACACATTATAATGAACTTATAAGCTAATTAAGTGAAATACATAATATTGTAAAAGTAACATAATTGTATGAATATTGTATACATATATTATTCATAGTAAATAGTGATTATTCAGTAATAATACATTTAAACAAGTTGTATACATATTTGAATAAATGCAATGGTTGTTGTATAACACTTTGTAAGACGTGCATGTACAACAGACGTACGCATATAATTGTGCAATGGTAATACTGCTAAGTTATACATTACATATTTGAGTTATCACTTTAGTAATGTCTAATATTTCACCTAACTTGTATGATGATACTGGTAATACAGAATTGTACTATAATTGTATGACTTATATTGTGTTAATGCATAATTGTGTTGGCCTTATAATTGTAGTTACATTTTGTTAATGCAACTATTACATAAGTGTCTTGGCCTTATAATTGTAGTTAAAGTTACATAAAAGTTACATCTTGTTAATGCAACTGTTACATAATGGTACATATTGTTTGTAGTTACATAATTGTACTTAAAGTTACATAAAAGTTACATCTTGTTAATGTAACTGTTACACAGATGGTACATATTGTTTGTAGTATTGTTTGTAGTTATATAATTGTAGTTAAAGTTACATAAAAGTTACATCTTGTTAATGCAACTGTTACATAATTGGCAGAGTGTAACATAATGCAATCGTTTGTCATTACATAATTCTTACATATCGTTTGTAGGTACATAATTGTAGTTAGTGTAACATAATGCAATCGTTTGTCGTTACATAATTGTTACATATCGTTTGTAAGTTACATAATTGTAGTTAGTGTAACATAATGCAATCGTTTGTCGTTACATAATTGTTACATATCGTTTGTAAGTACATTATTGTAATAACTGCAGTCCTAACATATGCTGCGGTCGATGATAGTGATGATGTGTCGTGCCACTTGTATGTGAAGACAACAATTTGCTTTTTTGTTTGTAGTTTATGTGGTATTTTGACTTATGTAGTAACATTTACACTTATTTTCATTTGTTTGTTATGTGATCTTACTCTATTTCTCTTTTTTTTCTGTTTTACTTTCCTTTCTTTCTTTCCTTTCCTTTTCTTTTTTTTTTTTTGTATGTATGATTTTCTATAGTTTGTTTCTCTTTGCTTGTGTACGCTTTTTCCATGTTCATGGTTGCATAATTACTGGCTAATTTCCTTGGGATACCTTTTTTTTTTTTTTTTTTTTTAAGTTTAGTTTATATTGCACAGATATTATTGAAAACGATATTATATAGTCCCATATTTTGTTATTTTATATAAAAAATATATACATATATACAGTATTAACTATATACACTGACTCGTTGTTCACCTGTACCTATCGTGAGTAATATGTGTGTCAGCACTGTGTGGAAATCATTGTCTTCACGACTGTGTTGAAGATGTTCACTCTTGCTAACGGCATTTGTGTTGGCCATTTTTTTTTTTCTCTAGTTTACCTTGTAACTTAATTTATATGTTTCCACTAGGTAGTTTTAATTAATAAATGTTTAATGCAGTTCTTTTAATTGCTCACTGAGTAACTGTGATTGTATATTTTCTTTATCACTTTGTAGATATAATAATGTATAGTTGTATGTATGAAACACGTATTTTACGTAGGTATAAATGGTAACACTCGTTGGTAGTAAATAAATGTTATAATAAATGAATGAATATATACTGTGTAGAATATTTATTGTTGGTGCAAGTATTTAATGATTGAATTATGAAGATAATTGAAGTAGGTATATGAATTTAAGTTGTAACTATACAGTACGTTTTATATGTTTGTGCAGAAGCTTATTGTCTATCACTGTGTATTGTATAAATGAAGTAACTATGTAACTCACTAATTTTTACCGTGGTGGAAATGGTGTGAGTGGTGTTGCACGTGGTGATAGCGTTGTTCTTCACGGGTTGATTGGCGTGTTGTCGTCTCAGCACATGGTGACGTCGGCTTCCCACACTGGTAGCTGTGGTGAGTGAATGAGTAGCGATGAGTAACTTGAGTGAAGACGAGTGAGTAAGATGAGTTGTGAGTCGTGTCTCACTCTTCGTTTGTTTGTTCCGTTTTTCTATGTCGATGTTTTCTCGGTCCTTTTCTCTAGTGATTTACTCGTTGTGGGATGAAGACTGCCGCTACTTGTAGGTGCGTGTAGAAGATTATACAGACGACGTAGAGTTGTTAATTGTAGTTGATTGTAGATGGCTGTAGTTCGCTGATTCGTCGTAGACTTGTAGACTATTTGCACTGTAGGCTGTATTTTGTAGGATTCAATGTAGAACTGAAGCTAATCTTGTAGTCTCGGTTGCTTTTGTAGAAATTTGCTTTTAATTCGGAGACGATGTCCGCAGATTTCCTGGTTTGTCGTTAAGCTACTTGCAAGGCGTCGAGTGATCTCTTGACCTCTGCATCAGCGTAATGATCTGGGAGACGGAGGGGGCTGGATGGAGAGAATACTGTCAGGAGCTGATGTTGTTGGTTGTTTTCAATCTTGATATTTTGTAGGAATTTAATGTTGATTCATAGACGAGGTTCGTATACGTTCGCTGCTACCAAATGTCATAAATGACATTTGGGTCATCCCTCTTCTTGACCTCCTGCCTGCCTCCTCTGAGGCCTGTCTCCTTCTCCTAATTCTGGAACAAACAATTATGCAGTAACACAATATAAGTAATACAATTATAGCACAATTCTGTATTACCAGTATCATCATACAAGTTAGGAAGTACTTGATGTTTTAGCCAACTTTGGACGGACCTCTAATTGTGGACGTTCTAAGGTGCCCTACTAAATTACTACATGTGGACTTCGGATGTTGCGGTCACTACAACACACCCTCTTTGTTTAACTTTCCCTATCGTCAGACGATTTTCATTCAGCTAGAAAGAGACTTCAGTTAACAGTGTTCTCCCCTGAGCCAAATATCATGCAATGATCTAGTAGCAGCAAGAATGAAATGTAAAAATCGTCATGGTAGACATGTTATTAAAGTACTACAGTATCAGGCCAATTGTCATCATCTGAACCATGTCAAGGCATTCAGAGACAACACCTTATCATCTCGATGGAATGTGGCTCTCACCTTGATTCCTTTAGTTTTTGCTACCACGAAACGATATTACTATCATAGAAAGTAAAGACGTTTAACAGCAACCCACTAGCTAATTACTTTTCAAACACGGTGACGCCTACTTCATAAAATTCTTATTGTTATTCCAGCTATATCTTTCACACAATATATAATTGCCATCAGGCCTGTTGTTATCATGTGTATTATGCTTAGGCATTCTGTGCTCTTGTAACTTTTCATCTTACTGGAAGGTGCCTCATTAACCCTTTAATCGCGGGTGTCATTCCAGAATGACATTGACAAAACTGGACCAAACCGCGGGCTTCATTCTGGAATGTTCGTGAATATTTTGAACACCGTGCGTTTTTCCTGTGCGCAAATTGTCTCACGCAAGAGTAGCTGTCGAGTTCTTTCACGCCAGCCATCCTACACCTCCCTCCTCCCACCCCGAGGGGGCCCCCCCCACACCTGCCCTGACACGCATCAGTCAGGATCTGTCCAGCTCTGTGCGTGATAATGGCGCTCCGTCCCGACTCATCGTCGCTTGCTTCCTTCTCAGAAATGATTAGTGCTAGTGTGCCTTCGACCTCTACACCGAGGAAGGAACTGACGACGGCGAGGCAGAAGGGGTTGAGCACTCCAGAAATTAGAACAGAGCTGGACAAAACTGTAAGTACAATTCTGGATTGTGGCAGTGAGAGTGATACACTTACAGCAAGTAGTGACGATTTTGCAGTGATTGGTGGTGAACCCTTTAGCATTGACAGTGACAGTGATGAAAGTGAGCGTGTAGTTTCCCCCCCACCACCCCCAACTTACTATGGGAAAGGGAAGGCGCCTATGGGGAAAATTGGTGTTGCACGTGGGAAGGGAGTGAAGCGCTGACTTACGTCTCCTACACCAGGCTCTAGCAAGCATTTCCCACCACTTTCCTGTTCCCCTAGCTCTATTGCCCTCACATCATCTTCATCTTCTGCCGTGCCCTCTCCTCAGTCTACATCATCTGAGGAATATGAATTCCCAGAGCCTGCACAGCGAGGGAAGGCAGGCCGTGCAGGCAGGGTAAGCAGGGCAGGCCGGCCTAG
>NW_027643440.1:0-50579 GCF_032717465.1 Coenobita brevimanus
AACAAAGGGGATGCGTGGCAGTTGGAGGGCAAAGCTGGGTGATAAGCGAGGTGATAAGCGGCGAAGAAAGGGGCAAATTTCACCACGCACCAGGTCAGTAACCCCCCCGCCTGCCCCCCGCTCAGCTCCCTCACCCTCGCCACCCCCCCACTCACCACCCCCGCACTCACCCCCCTCCCACGCGCCTCCTGCCTCACCTCCTGCCTCACCCATTGCCTCCACCTCAGCTCCTTCTCACGGGGAATCGAGTGCAATGCGACCTGCCATTTCCACTGAACCACGCACAGGGAAAGTTGATGCATTTGTTTGGTCTGACGGTGCAGATTTTCAGCCACACAATCCGGCATTTGATATGACAAATGCTGGAATACAGCCTGCCTTTCCATGCAACACAGGAGATGATTTTGTTGACTACTTCCTGGCCTTCATGGATGACGAAATCGTGCAGTATGTCAGCGATGAGATCAATAGGTATGCAGCTCAGTGTGCAGCAGAAGGGCTGGGGCCTATTGGCTCACCAAAGCAAGTGTCGTGGTTGCCTGTCGGGATCAGAGAGCTGTATGTGTTCTTTGCACTGATGTTCTTGATGCCCCATATCAAGAGACATGAGTTGGAGGAGTACTGGCTCGTGGATGACATTACTTCTATCCCAACATTCGGGAAGTATATGTCACAGGATCGGTTCCGACAGCTGCTAGGATACCTGCACTTCGCTGACAATGGAAACCCGTCCCAAACTGACCCTTTGTGGAGAGGGATTTTCTCAACAGGATTAGGGATCGATTTATGCAATTTTTCCGTCCTATGCAGAAAGTCGTCATAGATGAATCCCTGGTATTGTTCAGAGGACGTCTCAAATTCATGCAGTATATCCCCAGCAAACGCCACTGCTTTGGGATAAAGTTCTTTGTGCTGTGACTGTGAGACGGGGTATATCCTTGATTTCGTGATCTACTCTGCAAGCACAATGGACGTGAACAGGAAAGACCCCCTTGGCTTCTCTGGCTCCATTGTAAAAGTGCTGATGGAGAGGTATTTTGGTGGGAATCATGTGCTGTACACAGACAATTATTAAACAGCACCGAAACTCTCCAAATACCTGGCTGAACACGGCATTGGCACTGTTGGCACTGTACGGAGCTATAGGAAAGAGTGGCCAAGTTTCCCAGAAGCATCATCCTCATCCAAGGGAGATGTGCACCTGAAGAAGTCAGACAAGCTTCTGGCGATCAGGTGGCATGACAAGAAGGTCGTGAATATGATCAGCACCATCCACAAGGGGGAATTGCAGAGAAATGGGAAGGTCAGCTACAGGACGGGAGAGCCAATCATGAAGCCTGATGCTGTCATTGATTACAATGTGAACATGAGACTTGTTGATATGTCTGATATGATGATTGGCGAAATAGACTGTCTCAGGAGAAACACCCGATGGTACAGGAAGGCTTGCCTGCACATGCTCGATATGTGCATGCTCAACGCCTTCATCCTCTACAAGACACAAGTTGGGGGCATAAGGCAACCATCCCTGAGACAGTTCTCCAAGACTGTCGTGCAGCAGCTGCTTGCACGATTTGGTCAGGTGACGGCATTGATCCCGAGGCGACACTCTGACACACAACCTGACCTTCTTGAGTGCCGCAGTTACATGAGCCGGCACCAGCTTGTGAAATTGCCTCTTACCGCAGGCGGCAGGTTGTCACAGGGCCGCTGCAGAGTATGTCATAACACCACACGGAGGCCTCGGACGAGAAAAATGAGCACACATCAGTGCCAGGAATGCCAAGTCGCTCTCTGTGTGACTCCATGCTTTGCCGAGTACCACTCTCTGAGTAAATACTGAAAGTGACAGTGATATACAGTGATGCGACAGTGACGTGCTTTACTAATAATTGTATAATGGATAATGTAGTAATAAGGGATATTTTGCCTAGAAAAAAATGTAAATATTGGCCAGTATAATAAGTGATATTGTAATAAGAGAATCTGCGGCACTTGTGTAATTCTGCGGCACTTGTGTAATTCTGTGATGCGACAGTGATGCAATATAGTAATAAGTGCAGTGTAAATATAATGTATATTGCCCAGATTATATGTAAAATAATATTAGAAGTTAGAAATAATGAAAACATCGCCGCTAACCAAACGTCAGTGAGCGGGTGATGCCGCAGTGAAGTGCGGGCAATTACAGTGCCTTTTACCTACCTCAGTGAACACAGAGTGGGTGTTTATCGTATGTGCAGTGTTCATATATGTTTATAGTACTATTATCAGAGAGTGGTTGGCATTTGGTACTGGTGTGTGGGGCGTAAAATAGTGATTTCACACCCCTCACTTCTAACGGCACTGCCCGTCCTGTGAAAGTCAACAAAGTCATGAAACCTACATCAATGGAAAGCTGAAGGTTAGTACTGTCTAATGGTACCTTATTTTTTTCTCTAGCTTTATTCTGTGCAGAGTTATTAAGGTTTAAAGGTTTGTTTACATTTGGCTGAAACCCCCGCGGGAGAGGACAGTCAGGCCAAAACAATGCCCGCAGTTAAAGGGTTAGGGGTTATTCAGAGTTACCAATATTGGTTCTTGAAACAGCTAAGTCTAGCACTGATATGATTGGCAGGAAATCTAGACAATACATTATAAATTTGGTAGTTCCAGGTGAATGTAAATATCACTTAGGCTTCTCCCTTCCCTCCTTACATGTATATTTATTACGAAAATAGATTAAAGGCCTACTTAGGAGATATATAATCAGAGCTACCAATGTTAAATCTTGAAACAGCTTTGTGTAGCACTGATATGATTGGCAGGAAATCTAGACAATACATTATAAATTAGGTAGTTCCAGGTGAATGTAAATATCACTTAGGCTTCTCCCTTCCCTCCTTACATGTATATTTATTACGAAAATAGATTATACGGCATATATCAAGGGGAAAAAAACAGCGAAAATTAGCGAACGAGTGCACGTGAGGTGTTGTCAGGTGATAATTAGCCAATTCCAGGTGTATGGCACTCTCACTTACCTTATTTCTTTCTTGTATATATTATTTGGCATAAGAATACGACATAGGGCTTATTTCAATGGATGAAATCAGTGAAAAATTCCAAGGAAGATTTACTTAGCGTAGCATGGCCGGGCAGGCGAGAGGATAGGGTAATGGAGGGGGGGTAGGGAGGGGAGTCAAGAACGGGGAGAAATGGCTAAATTGTCAACAATGGATGGGAGTACAGATGAGATTAGGAGTGCTGACTAGTGTTGGACATTGGCAGTACTGATAGATGATACAAGCCCCCACTTGGAAGCCCGGGTGAATTCAAAATAACACAGAATCACAAAAGCGACGCCCCGCGGTATGATCCCTTGCTCCCAAGCGTCACGAAAGTGACGCCCCGTGGTTAAGGGGCTAAACAGGCCTCCAGGCTGGCCCTGCGTTATCAGTTTACTCTCATCTTCCGAAGTGAGGGGACGTATGTTTCTTCTTGCTGACTTCAAGGCTTTTTCTCACCCCCATGCAAATGGCTCTGTGACCTTTACCCCCTACTAAACCTCGTGTGGAAAGAGGTAAAGGGCTGACAATTGATAAAAGAGTGACTACGATCTTTCTATTGAGTAAAACAGTGCAAGTGGAATTGTAAATAATGTGTAAACAGCAAGTGAAAGTAATGAACGTAAATATACGTGAACAATGGAAAATAGTTTTATAAGTTATTTCAAGTGACAGTGCACAACATAGTGTAAATAAAATAGAAATGTAAATAACGTAAATAAAATAGAGAACGTAAATAGAAATGTAAATGAGTAGTATTATAAGAATACGAGTATATATGTATCGTTTAACCCAAGGACGGCATTTTTAACCTTTCTTGCTATCTCAACACGGATTTAGTCTGCTCAGGAGGGAATTTTCAAACTGGAGAGACTATGGCACACCTAATGTCTGACTTGGCTCGTACCTCTGACTAGGGTAAATATAATCTGGTTGTTTTTAATGCATCAAAGACTCAGTTTTTGCACCTATGAACCCAACAAAATCTTCAACAGGTATACCCACTAATGTTTAATAATATCTAGCTCAAACCTGCATCATCGTTGAACATGCTTGGGTTTTCATTTACTCGGGACTTCTCTTGGAAAGTTCATATTACATCTCTTGTAAAATCTGCTTCCAAGAGATTGGGTGTTCTAAGCCGATTCCGTTCTTTCTTTACCCCTGCACAATTGTTGACTCTATACAGGGGTTTTATCCGCCCCTGCTTGGAGTACAACTCTCATGTGTGGGGAGGCTCCCCACATACAGCTCTTCTCAATAGGGTGGAGTCAACGGCTTTTCGTCTCATTAACTCTTCCCCTGACTCCCTTCAACCTCTGTCTCTTCGCCGCACTGTTGCATCTTTATCTCTTTTCTATCGCTACTTCAATGGTCACTGTTCCTCTGAACTGTCTGAATGCATTCCTCCACCTCTACGACGGGCGCGTAGCACCCATCTAGCAGCAAACTCTCACCCGTTTTCTGTCCAACTCTGTAATGCAAGAGTTAACCGTTACTCCCAGTCCTTCATTTATGCAACAGGTCAACTCTGGAACTGTCTCCATCTGTCTGTATTTCCTGCTTCATATGATCTCCAGTCTTTCAAACGCAATGTGTCCAGGCATCTCGAAATGAATGGATCTTGAATTTGGCTTTCTCTTGTATTTTGTTTTTCTCTTGGAAGGAACAGTTTTGTGGGCTCGTTGCCTTTAGTTCCTTCTTCCTCACATAAAAAAAAAAAAAAAAAAAAAAATAATATAGCCATGATTAACCCCTTCACTTCGATGACCTATTTCTCATTTAACCAGGATTCTATCAAACAATTTTTTTCAACTTAGAACGACTTTGAGTCTTTGGAAGAATTACTGAGCCTTTATGTAACTTCTCCAGTTCAAAACGTATCCCCTAAGCTGATCAGAATCGTCGTCCGATAGCAGGAGTATATGACAAGTTATTTTACTGAAAAAGATAACAACCTCCTTAGTACGGAAATCTTATATAGTTTTATTGGTGTGTTTACAGCAAGACTAAAAGCGTAAATGACATACTCAGGCTAAACGAGTTAAAAAGATACAAAAATGAACGGGAAAAAAAATCTTCCTGCTGATTCAGACATGTCAACAAAGGCACCGATGTAAAGAGGTAATTATAAGAGCGAAGGATAGACCCGTGTGCATAATCAGACACCAACAGTAAAGTGTGTTGGTGTATCCCCGACACGCACGGACGCACACACACACACACACACACACACACACACACACACACACGCACGCACAGGCAATTAGGAAAACAACACGGCCACGTATACCCTCATGCTAAAACACACGGCAGCAAACACTCAGACAAGCAGGCGTGTAGTAAAATGAAGCCAGTGAAAGCCACTATAGTAGGTCGGTCGGTGCTGATGGTGGTGGAGGGACGAGATGCAACAGCAGCAGCAGCCTCATACTTTATTTTTTTCCTTATTGCTCTTGTCATTTTTCTTTCGTACTGCTGATCCTGAATGGGTGTTTCTGGAATCATCAGTCCCATCCTCGTTACCACAGATTTTACTTCTTTGTTCCTTGCGTTTCCAAGACTGAGAATCACGCACCCACATGAATTTAGTTCCTCCTCTTAACTTGGATATATTTTTGCAGGAACAACAATCAACATGGCAGGGTTCCAAACTTTCTATTATTGTCTTCCCTCCAAAAATAAATTACAGGTACGACAGGGGTGGATCATAAGTTGGTTTATGAACCCTACCCCTACTTTTTCTTTTACTTCAGATTTCCCTTCTTCCTGTTTTTTCTGTGACCGTCAGCTTCTCGTGCTTTTTTGTTATATTATTTCCCCTCGCTCGCTTCTTCAGCTCTCGTTCCTCCACTCTCAGCTGTAACCCACTCACCGTTGCTCCCTCTTCCCATTGTTTTCTTTCCAGACTCCACTTCCTCCCACTCTTCAGGTTCTCTCAGTGCACACGTGGAGGCGACACAATTAACAATATTTATAGTGTAATGACGCTGCTTCGCGACGCCCACCCATCCCCTGAATCTTAATCGGCCAAGACGAAACAATGGGTAGTATTCATAAGCTTTTCTAGTGTGAGTTGCCTAAAATTGTTCGTTAATGTGTTCACTCACACAGCTGCCGCACACTTCATAACCAAACCAGAGTGAATGATGTGAAATATACAAAAGCTGAACTATTCATAACAGAAAAGATCTTACATGAATACTGGTCCACGGTTGTTGCCTCCTCACTCATAAACTCAGTCTGGGGGTCAAGAAAACACATGACCTTCCCAGACCTCGACTTTGCCTTCCCGACCTTCACACACCAGCATGGACACTTTTTTTTTTTTTTTTTTTAGTGGCCCCTCTCTCTCCTCAATAACTCTTGCCTCCAAAGAGGGAAGAACCAGACGTGATAAACAATGACTCAGTGGGGCTGAGTCCTGGTGGCTACCCTTTGACCAGAACCAAGGTGGACCAGAACAAGCTGACTATGGCTAGCGTCCACCACGACCGTGGCCACAACAATGACAAAGATAGTGATGCTGGTGGAGGACCAGTTATAGCCAGTAATAACCTGTCCCCATGCTGGCGAAGTGTGCTTGGGAAATGGGTGCCCGTAGCATGAACGAAGCATGTGAAAGTGGATGTGTTGTATTAGCTGTGTTTATGTGTGTCAGTGTAAATATGACACCAGTAACCCCAACTGGATGCAAATATTAAAACGTAATCACATGAAAAGACATACCAAAACTCATATCAAATATCCGCCACTCCGTGCGCTCAAACCCTAGACTCGTAGGACACGCATCACGAGATGGGTACGCCATCAATGAAGCCATCGCAGCTCACTCTCTAAATCATGCACTGCTCAACTGGAAGAATTATGTTCGGCTGCTTTGTGAGAAGGTATAACAGTTTTAGCCAGACCTGGACCCTCTTCAGATATTTAAATACAAGAGTTTCCATATGTTGGTATAGTTCTTCCCTGTGAAAAAATCACGGCAATGGGTAATCTTGACAGTTGGTCAGTCCGTTCCCAGAAATCCAACATTTTTTTACAAGCCGCACAGGTTTAAAAACACACTTGGGCATTGATACCCACAGTCAGTACTGAATGCATGTTAGGTCTGTGTAATGATACAATTAATGTTTTATCAAGAATTACAATGCAAGCTTTTTTTTTTTTCTTTAAGAAGTGGATGGAGAGATCTTGTGATTATTTTCTTATATCTTGTTATAAATACAGTGTCTGAGAAAGTCCAAAGATTCTGGTATTCTGTAAGCTCTGGCAACACATACAAATATATGCAAGCCAGGAGTAGAGGGTTAGTGGGTTATATGTATTCTTATGACGATCACTGGTACACACAGGTGAAGGGAACGAAGGCTGGCATATGAGGTAATTGAAAAGGTAGATCTAAATCCATGAAAGGTGTCGTTTATGTCGATGGATGAACAGTGGAGGAAAAACCCCTGCCAGTGTGACTATGATCGTGGATAATACTAGGGTCTGATGTGCATTATGTCGGGTGTTGCCTCCAAGCCTGTAAATGCCACCATATTGCTGGAGTGACCTGAGTAAAGAGATGTAGCGACCCTTGCAGTCCTGACGTAAGCCTGGTTTCCTTACATGGCAAACAGCTCTGTTGGACTTTTTCAAAGCCCGCCAACTACCCACGGTTTTCAGTCATCCTCTGGAAAAGCTTTCACTGGCGCCGGCCGACCCTTGCCTCGCTGGCAGGTCACTAAACTGGGATGAATGAACACCATCCCGCTGCCACTCGACACGACCAAGAGTAGTGTGCACTGAGGATTGTAAGAATCTTAGATCAAACAACTGTGTCAAAGGATTGTTGAAATCAGCAAAATACGGTATAACCGAAATTTTAATTGCACTAAACATTCAAAAGTCAAGGTCACCAAACAGTGTCTCGGATAGCTATACGAATCTACAACGGATTAATCAGATTTTAAGACAGTATTTAATTCCGTAACTGTACGAATCCAAGGTCAAACAACTTGGACAATAACCCATGGCTGCATCATCCTCTCTAAACTGTAGCTAGACATTCTCTCCCCTCTGCGCCCGCTCACAGCCATTGTCTCGTCCACTTGCCTGTCCATCAGCTCTTTCTGGGCTGAGTGTAATAGTGGCTTGATTTTAAGTAAAGCTATATTTTTCTCAGGATCTGACCCTTGATTGATTTCGAATTACCACTGAGGCCGATGCTTAATATACACTTCTCTTGTCAAGGTTTGGGGTTAAGGCTGGTTTAGCGGTACTCACACAGGGAGGATTTACTGGCTACTTACTGGCCAGCAGAAAATGCTGATTTTTCCGCGACCGGTTTTTATAAGTAAGGAAAAATCAATTAATGAAAGTATTAACTCTGCTTACTGAAAAAAAAAAAATCACTCAGTTTTATCTGAGAAAGCAATCTGGCACCACCAGCTACTTTGAAAAAACTACCCCCCGGCCAAAGATGATACACATTAATATGAAAAAATGACTGTGGTAACTTTAGACAAAAATCTGACTCTGAAAATACAATTGCCAGAGTTACACAAAACGGCTCTGTGAACTGTGAAATAATTACTAACACTGAAAAAAAAAAAACTTCCATACTTATACAAGAAATAACTGCCTCCTCCGCAATTATGCCAACTCTTCAAAAATAGAAATAAAAACATTGAATAATCCACTCAATCTAAAAGGTATTCTGTTAAGTAGCAAACAGCTCTTCATTCCTCTGCCTATTAATGGCTGCCCCCCTACCCCCTCCTAGCCCCCAGTCGTCCCCTCAGAACCTCACCTTTATAATATTCTTCCTTTCTCTCTCCCTGGTCCCAACAGCTCACTCCTCACCGCCCACACGCTCCTTATATGTTCTTACATATTGCACGCCGCTCTTCTCCTCCATTCCTCAGGCAGTTTGTCGCAATCTAAACATCCTCCTCCCCCATCGACCCATCCCCCTTCCCAAACCACAAACCCACCACCCCAACCCTCCAGCACGCACGCGCACGCAGATGCACAAGCACACAAATATACACGTGCGCACAAACACACGCGCACAAATACACACTTGTGGATGCACGCACGCACGCACACACGCACACACACACACACACACACAAACTACGTGAACAGAAAGTCTTCAAGGCTTGACAGTCGCTGCAGTTTTAAGGCATTCAGTGACTAAAGATGTATCCATACTCTTTCCTTCTCTTCTTACAGTGGATGGAATTTTGAAAATATTGTGCAGCAGCTTCTTATGAATGTATGTGCTTACTATTTCTTTCAGTACAGCATGGAGTATATATAGGCTTTGCAAAATAATGCAAATGGTAACATCGCTCATGGTGAAATCTTTGGTCACCTGAGTAAGAATAATCTTTGTCAAGTACATGCGCGAGCACACACGCACACATCTACCCACAAGCATACATGCACACGCACGCACATGTACCCATCCACCCACAACCACACACACGATCCAGATTATATCTGTGAGATGGCAAGGTTTCACGATAAAATCTAGTCCTGGACGTTCACTAATATTTTCCGGCTTCACTCGGCTTCACTCTCTCATTACCCAAGATTCCAGGGACAGTGTTACGGTTTGGGGGTAAAAGAATCATACCTGCTTTACGGGGAGACGCTTTGTTATTACTAGCTGCATAAATTTGCTATTACTTAAATAAAATAAATATAGTAGACAGGGGCATTGTATATCAGTATGAGCTTTTACCATACCAGGTACAGGGTTGGTAAGTGGGTTGCTCTCTCTCTCTCTCTCTCTCTCTCTCTCTCTCTCTCTCATGATGATGGTACTGATACATCCGGGTTATCAGAGTCATTAAGAAAGGGAGGGTTAAGGTTTATCTCACACATCACCCATTCCTCAAACCCACTTTTCAAGTAACATCATACAGCACAAAAATTTACCAAAAATCCAAAATGTTGCCCGGACAGTGATCTCCATCACTACCCACAATTTACGTCCTTCCTCCCACCATATAAGGCAATAATTCCCTCCCTCTTTCCCTCCCCCTCCCACACCCCTCCCCTAATCCCCCTCCCCCTCCCTCCGTCCCTGACTCTACCCCAAACCCACTTATTCTCCTCGCTTTTCCTTTCCCCACCTCCTTAACCCTTCCCCCTCCTCCTCCCTTTCTGCTATCCCCTTAACCTTCCCTTACCTCACCCCTCTTCCCCACCCCCTCTCCAACCTCATCACCTATCTTAGTACCTCTTTCTGCTCCTTCCCCTCCCTCCCCAGTGTGACCGACATCTTAAGGTACGAGTCAAGTGTTGGGGGGTGGCGGAATGGAATAATGCTTTAGCCTGGGTGGTGACTGGTGGAGGGCAAGGCGAGGATGTACAGCATCAGTGACCTTTTGCGATGTACATCTTACCCTATCCACTCATACGCTGATGACTCCACCCTTCACCTTTCCCTTTGCTTCCCTCAGCGTCCATCTCAACAGCTGCTTCAACAAACAAGAAATGAGGCTATGGCACACCTGATGTCTGGCTTGGCTCATATCTCCGACTGGGGTAAACATAACCTTGCTGTTTTTAACACAGTTCTTACATCTATCAGCCTACAGGAGTACCCTCTAACATTTAACAACATCCAGCTGAATTCTGCATCATCTTTAAACATACTTGGGGTTTCA
This sequence comes from Coenobita brevimanus, assembly GCF_032717465.1. Lineage (NCBI taxonomy): Eukaryota > Metazoa > Arthropoda > Malacostraca > Decapoda > Coenobitidae > Coenobita > Coenobita brevimanus. The sequence continues at coordinate 10,715 of NW_027643440.1, forward strand.
TTTTCTCGGGATTTACCAAAGAACATACTACCTCTCTTGTAAAATGTGCTTCCAAGAGGTTGGGTGCTAAGCTGACTCCGTACCTTCTTTACCCCTGCACAGTTATTGACTCTATACACGGGTTTTATTTGCCCCTGTGTAGAGTACAACTCATGTGTGGGGAGGCTCCCTACACACAGCTCTTCTCAAAGGGTGGAGTCAAAGGCTTTTCGTCTCATTAACTCTCCTCCTTTTACTGGCTCCCTTCAACCTCTGTCTCTTCGCCGCACTGTTCCATCTTTATCTCTGTTCTGTCGCTACTTCAATGGTCACTGCTCCTCTGAACTGTCTGCTTGCATCCCTCCACCACTGTGGCGGGCTCATAGCACCCGTCTAGCAACAAACTCTCATCCCTTTTCTGTCCAGCTCTTTAATGCAAGAGGTAACCACTACTCCCAGTCCTTCGTGTATGCATCAGGTGTAACTCAGGAACTGTCTCCCTCTGTCTGTTTTTCCTACTGCCAACGATCTCCAGTCTTTCAAACTCAGTGTGTCCAGGCATCTCGAAATGAACGGATCTTGATTTTGGCTCTCTGTTATTTATTTATTTATTTATTTTGAGGGAGCAATTTGCAGGCCACTGGCTTTTGGTTCCTCCTTCTTTGCATTAAAAAAAATCTTATTACACTTGAATATATGACAAAATATGACAAAAGATTATCATTGTGTGTGTGTGTGTGTGTGTGTGTGTGTGTGTTTTAGAGAGAGAGAGAGAGAGAGAGAGAGAGAGAGAGAGAGAGATGTTAACTGCATTGCATATTGTTAACTATATGCCTCTCGACCAATCCATTATCATTTCTCGTGCTGGTCAGAGTTTTGGGTTCAGTTTGTTTCCGCCTTGTCTTTGTTCACCCAACAGTATGACTGGCCACCTTGATATAGACCGACTACTGGGGGTTGTATTCTAGGGGAAAACTGGGACTTGGCAGTTATAGATTGCCTGCATTAATGACCCTCGTGCAGTCAATAGGCATAACAAATAAGCCGCCGCAGCCTCACATTCTCCTTGTCACTAATGAAGACACAACGTTCCAACTCTGCGTCTGGAGCATTGCCAAGCTGAACAGTTTTGGTTAGAGGTGACTTTTACATGTGCATTTGTGACATCCATTCTCGATGCCTCTGGTTAAGACACAAATGCTCTTAGTTCCAGAATATTTGAAACACCATTACACTGAGAAGCTTAAAGGTCAAGGTGCATTTACAGGCAGATGTAGCGTTTAGATGTCCAGTTTCTGCTAATCAATTTTTTTTTTTTTTTTTTTTTTTTTTTTTTTTTGAAAAGATAAACGTTCAGATTCCGGAATACTGGAAGCACTATCCAGCTACGTAGCGCTAAGGAAGAGGTGCATATAGATGCAGATGTCTGGCTCATCCATTTTTTACGTAAAGATACAAATTTTCAGACTCCATAAAGTTCTAAACAGACCAGCAGTTTAAAGACAGAGATGTGATTATATGTATATTTCAGGTTTATCAGTTCTCTGTGTAACTAATGAAGAAGTAAACCTCAAACTCCGTGGATATTAACCCGTCATGTCCCGAGCTATTTCGCACCCCTGACACCCCCCAATCCCGAGGTATTTTCAATTTTTTTTGTTTTGACTAAAATCTCCGCTTTTGGTGAGAAACATCGAAAATTTATAGAGAAATCGCTCACCTGAGGTTTAAAATACTCGATCCAGGTACCAGTACCTCCCTACCTGACTGGGTTTTCTAACAGGCTGGCACCAAAGAAAACGAGTTCTATGGGAGGGTAACTATTTCACACCACTCATAAATGGTATTTATTTATTTATTTGGTACAAATTCATATGTAGTACGAGAGTATATTGGTTTTCAAACAGTAATATAGGCATTATAAGCATTGTTTCACTCACTAACTCATCACCATACCTGACCTTTTTTTGCCACATTACCTGATCATTATTTCTGACCGTTTCTTCCTCTAATGCTATGTAAACTCTGTCCTCCACATTGTCATTGATTGGGAAATCACTCTGGCCCTGAATGTCTTTACTGGCCAGGTCACTGGTAACAGGTGAATTGCCGAGACAATGGCGTGAGGGGGGGAGGGGGGAGGTTATGCAGTGTAAGGCACTGTCCCTGCTTGGCATCTTGTAGAGGAATAGAGGAAGGTGTCCCGTGTATACGTACGAAAAATCGCGCGCAAAAATTGAAAATTGTGCAAATTAGGGACCTTGCAATTGCACGACGTACCAGTATGTCGCCGGGACTGGCAAATGCAAAATGTTGCAACGTACCCATACGTCTACGGGACGGGGCGGGTTAAAGAAGTATTCGCTAACTATAAGTGCATATATATATATATATATATATATATCCCTTTCCTTGGGGGAAGCAGCCTAGGTATATAGATAGATAGAATGGATATACTGTATATATATATATATATATATATATATATATATATATATATATATCCCTTTCCTTGGGGGAAGCAGCCTAGGTATATAGATAGATAGAATGGATATACTGTATATATACATATATATATATATATATATATATATATATATATATATATATATAGATGCATATTTGTGGTTTGCTGCTTTCTCCGTGTTGTTGTGGTGGTGGTCTGGGGTGGGATAAGGGATGTGTTTATGTCGGTAACCATGACTTGTGGTGGCCGGTGTACAGGAAACATGGGGTATTAATTGTATTTACGGCCACCGCATTATAACATACCTGTAATTTTTTGTACTTCAGTGTTTTTACACTGACTGCTTTCAGAAAATTTATGCAAGTCAAGAGGCTCTTGTGGAATAACCTTTAAGCATGCTGATGGCGATTTGTAAAATAGTGGTGATGGTTGCAGTGAAGTGTAAAGGCACCAAGCATGATGGTGGAGAGAGGGGTGGGGGCGTAGGTGGGGTGAGGAAGATGGATGGAGGTTTGGGGTAGGGGGATGATATGGAATGGGTGTAAGTTGGTGGAAGGGAGGGGTAGTGGAGGGAGGGAAGGAGAACAGAAAGGGGAGCGGGAAGATGTATGGAGAAGGAATTATATATGGAGGATCTTGACCCCTTCACTACTCTGACACATGTCTCACCATTTTCTGACTACTACTAACCTGTTGTTTTTACTTTTGCCACATTTTTTTTTTTTTTACCACATGTTTGTGGTGGGTATTTATAGCTTTCAGTGGTCCCTTCGTAGTAGGCAGCATTCACAAATGAAATCGTCCTAAACACACAAAGAACATATATATTCGTACATCTCTAATGAACAGTGACTAATTTGGACGATAATCAGTTCTCCATCTGAGTGAGTTATTATCAGACATTATATTGTTGGATCGTACTTTTGCACTTGCAGATGCACTCTAGTTCATTTGTGAAGAGTTTGGGAGCTTTATGAGTGAAATCATAAGTACAGTGAAAACATGTAATTTTACTCACAAAGTACTGTAATATTAAGTCTAGGTTGACTGACAAGTATTTGGCAGCTTAACAGGTGAAGATAAAAGTATAAACATGGGATCTTATAAACAGCTCAAGCTTAAGTAAGTATATGACTAAAGATCCAGAGGAGAAAGAGGAGACAATGTGACGGGGAGCGAGGTTAATGACATTATACAAAATATGGAAGCAAGAAAAAAATGAAATTTGAATGTAGGAGGAGATAAGATGCACAGGATAAAAATGAATCAAGTACGAAGTTTGTGGATACTGACAGCCTAATTCTTTTTTCCACATTGCTGCTGCGATTAATGTAGGAGTTGGCAATGCTTGTTCCTGTTTTCTTACACTGCAGCTGAAACAAGAAGAATTGGCATAATACCCCCTGTCTCTAGTCACTTGTCAACAGTTTCCTAAATTTTGCATTCCAAATATAAACGACATCGGAGGGCTTTTATGCTATTTACCCAAGTCGATCAGAATGTTTAACAAGGTTTGCTGTCGTCGTGTTACCATTTTCTCGGTAGTACAACTGGGGGACATGGATCAAAGTTATACTGCTGCGAGTTGTATTCCAAACAAGACTGGGACTTAACAGAAACTGATTTTCTGCCTAAATGACACTCGTAAAGTCGATGTGCATAAATTACCCCTCTCTATGTAGTTTTGTTACATAGTCTGTACTCAGAAAGGTACAGTAAGTTGTTATTTATGTTTTATGCAGTAATCTATATTCCCACTGACCCTCTAGAATCTAGTCAATGAAAGATATGCCCTAAGCTGCATAAAATTATCTGTTAGTACAGGGAATTAAATATAAAAGCCGATAACGCAGTAATGGCGTTAACTGGCAGTGCTTCTACTACCTTTACTACAAGACAGCCGTCCTATGCTGAATAAAATTGCACTTTGGTATTGACTAAAATTAAAACAGACATCACTGTAATGTGTTATCCTCCAGCATTTTTGTGTCACTGAAGGACCTGACAGGATTATGGTAGGCATCTCATCTCGTCATGTACCTTATTATTTTTTTCTGACACATTCGTGTATGAATTAAAGCCCCTCTCCCTTTACCTAGAGCTTCCAATTAATGTCTTTCTCTCATCACCCTCGGTACATCTCTCTCTCTCTCTCTCTCTCTCTCTCTCACTATAACTCTCTTTCCTCCTTCCCATATAACTAGATATCTCGACCCACTGCGTCGTTCAGGATACGTTCTATTGTCTTACCATAATTCCATCCTCTCTCTCCTCGCCACCCTTACGTCATTTACCTCTCAATTATCAGGCTGGGTTTTACTCCCCTACCAGTCCAGCTCCAATATCCAAGTTCCTCTGCATACTTCGTCGTCGCGTCTGCATTCCTTAGTTTCTACCTTTTTCATTCCCTGACCCTCCACTCACACTCATTCTGTCTGCCTCAGCCTCCTCTTCCCTCATTTCGCCCTCCTCAGCCTCCCACCCCCGCTCTGTGTACGCACTATCCATATGTCTGTCTGCGTCCCCTTCTCATACCTGCTTCCTTCACCGATCCTGTTTTCTTCCCTTATTTTTTTCCTGCCTCACCTTACCTGACCTCCCTACTCCTCACACCTGCTCCCTCCTCTCCACATATTTGTCCCCATGTTTTGTTTACTTTCTTCTTTCCTCTTCCTCCTCCCCTGCCCTATTCCCTGCCCACTCCCCTCAGAACAGCTGCTCAGACCTTTTCCTGCCCTACACTCCCCATCCTCACTGCTTCCCCCTCAAATCTTCCATGAATTTTGTTCTTAACTTCTACATTACATTCGCTATAACTGTGCAATCAAAAGTGCGGGACGGTACCAAATATTTGAAAAGATTTGTTAATTTTGCTATATTTCTGCACAATAATTAAAACAGATTGTTGATCAATCCTATTAGACAAAAAAAAAAAAAAGTGTTATGGCCATCGTAATTGCTGCCATATATGTTAACCAGATGCTCGTCAGAAATCAATGAAGCGTAGGTAAGGTATATGGTTTACCCTTCTTTTTTGCCGTCCACTGCAGTGCTGTACTAAAAGCCCGCCATAAAGCCATAAAATCACCATATATCCACCATATGCTTGTTAACGAATCCCAGTACTGGAGTTTCCACAATTAGTTTCTGAGGTTGATGCCCTCTACTAATACTGTATTAGGTCTTCTCTGTTTTATTGCATCCCTCACCATACGGTACACTTTTATTCAGGGTACAAGATGCCTTTGTAGTGCAGGGGTTATTAATGGTTACATCATATCCCTTCAGGTCGGTACACCTCCTCTAAACATATTATATGGTCGATAGTAGCTAGAATAAATAATATATAAAAAAGTCCTTGGTCTGAAAGGAATATTCTTCTCTATACTGCCAGGGGAGATTGTGACCTCCCGACTGCTCCATCATGTTCATCTTCTCATCAATTATCATCATCATCATCATCATCATAAACGTGGGGTGGTTGAAATGGGCACATAAGCACTACAGTAAAATGACGTATTTGTTTTTTATTCTCCCTACTCTTAGAATATTTTATTCGGATTAGAAAAAACTTTGAGAACAAGAGAGGAAGGAAAACCTTCAGTTATTCCTTCACGGTAATGTACTCGTATCTCTTCAGCTACTGAAACGTCCAAAGGGGAAGTAAAATGAATTATTCGTCATCGTAATGACAAATGTAACAAACACCCTGTTTAAATAAATATATCAAATGACAATGTTCTCTTCCATCGAAATAGCCACTACTTATTATACTTCCAATATTAATTCCTATAAACAATACTTAGTTACCCAAGGATAAGTTTAATTCCAGGGTAAGTATAAAACTTAACACTACTCAGCCAGCAACATAAAATTATTAAATAACTGTTTTCTTCTCTGTAAACAATGGGGCATATGCTTATCTTCCATTGGTAAGTATGACAGACGAGACTCAGACAATCAGGAATAAGTTTAGTCCAAAGTTACGTATATAGGTCAACACTACAGAGCCAGTTGTCATAACCAGTAGGTACATGATGACTGGTTACTGGAAATGTATTGCCACGTATCTGTACAAGAATTACTTAACCACGATTAAGGCTCAGTACGACTAATTTATTCCCCACATTCTTCTGATCCATCCGGCTATTACTATAAACATAATTACAGATCAAGGTGGGCATTAACCAAGCCTCCGCCAGAACTCCAAAACTGGTCTTCAGTTGTGCATTTGCTGTGCTTATTCTGGGAGCGACTCGGCAATTTGTGATATTTACTGGCCCGACCAAGGGTGAGGCTGGCCTTGCTGGCGCGGAGGCTGGGCAAAACTGTGGCTCAGGTAGACGATGTATGAACAGGTGTGTGTGTGTGTGTGTGTGTGTGTGTGTGTGTGTGTGTGTGTGTGTGTGTGTGTGTGTGTGTGTGTCGGGAGGACAGGTGTGTGGATATATATATATATATATATATGTGTGTGTGTGTGTGTGTGTGTGTGTGTGTGTGTGTGTGTGTGTGTGTGAGAGAGAGAGAGAGAGAGAGAGAGAGAGAGAGAGAGAGAGAGAGAGAGAATGCGAAAGACAACGGAAGAGGAAACAGAACCCTATATCCAGGTGTAGATGGACAGGTGTGAACTTACAGTGTTTGACCTAATATGGGAAAGGAAGAGACGTGCGAGCAGTGGAGTGTGGAAAGGAGGCTGAACAGGTGTGGCGGGAATAGGCAGGGAATTTGGTGGGTAAGGGTGAGGGAGGGGGAAGGGAAAGTAGATATGGACAGGAATGGAGGAAGGGAGAATGGGTATATACAGACAGGGAATAAGGGCGGTTGCGGCAGGTTGTGTGATATAAGTACCTCCGCCAACGAAGTTGGTGAAGGTTATGTATCCACCTACTTTTGTCTGTTTGTTTGTCCACAGAGTATCTCCAAAGGTTCACAAATGAATTTCAATGAAATTTTGTGGAAGGGTGGGCTAGGGGCCAAGAAAGAACTGATTAAATTTTGGAGCGGATCCGGGTCCTGATCCTGATCCTGCAATGGCACTGGCGGAGCTATGCGTCTCTGAGTGCTTCCTAGTTCTGGGGCTGGATATTTTGAGCATATTTACGATCAATTCCCTGCCGTAACATGTAGTTGTTTTTGCAGGAAGAACTATGCACGGGACCGCTCTGTATTCTCCATTCCCTGCCTCTCTGGTTTGGGCAAATATATTTATAGAGTAGTTTTTCCCTCCTAACAAAGATATTTTTCTCAGAACGAACAAGATTATGGAAATAATCCATTCCTTGTCATTCCTGCAAAAAAAAACCTGAGTTACGACAGGGACCTTTCAGACTCTCAGCCAGGATGACATAAACGGAGATGTGTGATGGAAGAAATTCTAGAGGTAAACAGATTTACAGTGGCAAATCCTCATTTTTTACCCAAGTCAGAAATGACATCCTGGTGACGACAGGGAACTAATCATCAACATCCAAGCGTGATGGAGAAGGTATTAAGGTACTGAAAAATCAACAAGTAATGGATCTGAGGCTGTTCTGATGCGGAGGTATATGGTTAATTAGTCATGTTATAAGAATGACAAACTCTAATCACGCATTATCCATGAAAATCGAGTGTAATGTAACACCGTGTATGAAATAAAAAAAATTACTCCAATTAAAAATTGTATAATGTAACCAAATCTTCAGCCACTTATGAACTGCTGTAGTAAAAGTTCTGCTGACTATTTTTTTTTTTCTTTTGATATTCTCCCCTTGGCAGGCGACCTCGGTGATTGCAACGTATTTACTTTTTAGATAAACCTATTTGTGATTAAATAAGGTGTTACAGAATTTCACGTGTGAGTGGTACAGATATGCCCAGGTAATATATTTAATTCTGGGTTGGAAATAATAGCAGGGTTAGTGAGGTAATTATACACTGGGGAAAAGTTGTGTGACCCAGCCACAGACATCACGCCCTGTACTGAGGATCATGATGCAGCCTCCTCCCACAGGTGGCCCACCAGGGCAAAAAGTGCTGACACAACAGTCAGACACGCCCAAACAATCAGCCATGCTGAAAGCTGCTGTGACGCCCATGCATGCACTGCACCTTACAACGCCTTGCATGACCTGACTGCCTGTGTTTCTGCACACACACACACACACACACACACACACCGCTCGCTGGTGCAGTGGTAACGTTCTCGCTTGCCAACTGGTGGACGGGAGTTCGCGCCTCACTCAGGTTGCGAAAAGTTTCACTGACGAAGTGGGTGGTTACTGTCCCCCTTGAGCAAGGGGACGGGTGTGTGCGTGTGTGAAGGTCACAGCCTTGCCCTTAGATCGGACTATATGAGCTCTCAGCTCCCTTCCAGGAGGGTAAAAGCCGACGATCACGACCATCAAGTGATCCTGACCGACCCGGTGAATTACACACACACACCACTACCTTTCTTCACAATAAACACAGACAGACTCTTGCTCAGCCCCTCCTCCCCTTTACTCTCACACAATCTCCTTTGGCAAGTCTTTTGACATAAAATTAAAAGGGCGTAATTATGCTAGCAAAGTTGATAAGGGTTGTTGCTGACACAGTCATTAACCCGTCACGTCCCGAGGTTTTCCACACCTCTGACATCCCCCAGTCCCGAGGTATTTTCGAAAAAATTTTTTTTGGCTAAAACCTTCGCTTTTGGTGAGAAACATCGAAAATTCAAAGAGAAATCGCTCACCTGAGGTTTAAAATACCCAATCCAGGTAGGAGTTCCTCCTTACCTGACTGGGTTTTCTAACATGCTGGCACCAAAGAAAACGAGTTCTTTGGGAGGGTAACTATTTTATCCACTCATAAACGGTATTTATTTATTGACTTGGTACGAATGTATATGTAGTATGAGAGTACATTGGTTTTCAAGCAGTAATAAAGGCATTATAAGCATTGTTTCACTCACTAACTAATCACCATACCTGACCTTTTTTTGCCACATTACCTGATCATTATTTCTGGCTGTTTCTTCTTCTAATGCTATGTAAACATTGTCCCCCACATTGTCATCGATTGGGGAATCACTCTGGCCCTGAATATCTTTACTAGCCAGGTCACTGGTAACAGGTCCTTTGCCAAGACAATGGCGTGAGGGGGGGAGGGGGGAGGTTATGTGGTGTAAGGCGTTGTCCCTGCTTGGCATCTTGTAGAGGAATAGAGGAAGGTGTCCCGCGTATACATACGAAAAATCACCCACGAAAACTGAAAATTGTGCAAATTAGGGACCTTGCAATTGCACGACGTACTGGTACGTCGCAGGGACTGGCAAATGCAAACCGTTGCAACGTACCCATATGTCGACGGGATGGGGCAGGTTAAAAATGGTCCCTCCTAAGCTGAATAAAAATCATCTGGCAGTAGCATGAACTAAATATTAGACATCATCATAGTTAACGGGTTAAAACATTGAACACAGGGATAACTTTTTAAAAATATTCTGGTGTGCGCCAGACGATTTTATGTACCTTAAGCAAGACATCCCCATGCAGGCTGTATGGGTTACTCTCGTATGCATACGTCCATGCGTAGCCTACTCCAGATCACATCACCACTACATCACCATACATCATCACCACGCCACACCACACACCACGCCTGTCTGTAGCAAACTGTATTTCCCTTTACGCTTATTTGCACAACGGGACGCAGTCTCGATGGGCTAGGATATTTCATAACAACTCTTCCTGTGACTTATTTTGTGTTTTGCATTATAATATCCACTGCTCTGTTGCAAAATCTTTATTATTAGCACATGTTCGGTGTTTCAGTATTAGATATACAGAGATAAATATCCATGCATTAAGGAGCAATATGCTTACTACATTGCCAATGAAAAGGTACTACGAGTATGAAAAGTTACTACGAGTCTGCTATGCCAACGACAATGAGAATGGTTATTAAAGGACCAAATGTAAGATACAAAATAAGGTGCTAAGTAATACAAACTACAAACTCTCCCATGCAATGGTAGACATGTCTCAAGGACTAAGGTGTAATATGCAAAATACTCGTATCATTAAAAAATAAATAAATAAAAACGTGCCAAAAAAAGTCTCCATTGCCAATGAGATGGTGATTGCAAGATCTATTTCCCTCCGCACCAATCGTAACAAGTTCTCCAATAATGACCTTCACCTCAGCCTTATTCCAAGCCCCTCACTGCCCACCGATCCTTCACACCGCATGGCCTTATCCCCAGACGTCCTTCTCCACGCCCTATCATGTCACCACGTCCCTCTCTGCCCACCGATCCTTCACACTGCATGGCCTTATCCCCAGACACCCTTCTCCACGCCCTATCATGTCACCACGCTCCTCACTGCCCACCGATCCTTCACAACGCATGGCCTTATCCCCAGACACCTTTTGCTTTGATATTCTGAATTTACTTAACTTCCCTTGTAATGTAAGTTTATTTGTTGTAATTAATAAATATACAGTTCTCTTTGAGCTCAATTAAATGTAACAACCTTGTTTGACTTCACCACATAGTGCTAACTTTAGTTTGCCACCCCTAGTTTGCCCAAACTTCTTACATTCACGACTGGTAAAGCCAGTTCTTTCATATTAATTCTTAAATCTGTTGTGCCAGCCGGGAGTTAGCACCAGCAAGAGTTTGTTCAATATTTTTAGTTGCCTATTAGTTATCGATTGTCAGGGGTAAGGACACTTTCTCAGGGGCCAACAGTGCCGGTATAAAAAATTCAGCTTTCGTGAGTGATTAGTCTCCACTGTGTACTATTGAGAAAGTTTATGAAATACTCGTCTTTAGAGAATCGGCGAAGTAAGCCAGATTAGAGTAAAAACTTACTGATTTCATTAGTCGATTCCTTTGTGACAACCGACGATTTATTTGCAGTTTATTCTTATTTCCACTTCCCCCCTTGACAACTATCTCAAAATATTACTGCTTATATAAGTAACCATTGATGTTACTGTAAGACGCTGGCTTAAACTATGAAAAAAGTCATAAAAAACAAATGAATAACCCCTGGGAGCCAAGCGTCAGTCATGCATAGAGTGCAGAGATACGCTGGTATTTTGTTGTGGCTGAAGGCATGGGGGAATGTATGAATCATACTGATAATACATTTGCTGAATTCAGTAATTTGGGAGAGGTTCTTGCCAGAAGGCTGATTAAAGCTTTTGTTTTTGAATATGCATGAAAGGAAAGAGGTAATTATACGAGTGGAGTTGGTGCACCATGGAATGAAAGTACTTTGATGATTTCTTGAGGATCTGATCAAGGAAATAATTATTACAAGTAAATGATATGCAGTTTGGTTTATGACTAGAAAAACACGACTGAATTTATTTTCATGGTTAGGCAACTGCAGGAAAACAGCCAGGTAAAAAAAATAATACTGTACATAACTTATCGACTCTATATACGTAAAGAGGACCTAATTCATTTTCATTACCAGTATATTTCTGCACATGTCATGTTAATATTCATTTGAACTTATAAAAATTAAGACGATTTAAAAATGCAAATACATACCAGAGCACAGCAGTCATTAATTATAACATGATGATGTGTATTATTATTGATTATTGTTGCACTCTCTATGGGATTGTTTTGCTAACAAACATTACCTTTCGTATTAATTTCCATTTTGAAGGCTACTCTATATCTAACACTAGTTAGAAAGTCAATCCCAGGCTGAATATAATTAACTGTAAGTTCCATGGATTGAATAGTTGTCATCCTTTACGTATGGGTTAAACTTTCAGCTACGAAAAGATCTTCCCGTAAGAAAAGAAAATCATCTAAGGGTGGAAGAATAAAGTATAAACATATAAATATTGACCAAAAATGTCCTTGCGTTAACCTAGATTATTGGGCTGACAGAGGCAGTGGGAATAAGAACCTTCGAACAGTTTATGGCATGAGATCTTATCTGAGAAGTTATGGTTGTACCTGTATGTCTTGGTCGGAGCCTCTTCCTGCCGTACATAACTAAACGAACCTGATTCTTCTTTAACTGATGATAACCAAGCTGCATTATGGTCTCAGCTTACCGGAATCAATCAAGCATTAACCTAACCTGACGTAAAGCAACCCAACCTAACCTAACCAAACTTAACCTGACCAAACACCTAAACTAGCTCCATAACCGAGTCCTCAATGTGATACTCCCGAGGGTATCGCAACAGAGATGGTGCAAGTTGTATGAGAATGCCGCAGTGAACGAGCCCTTGATTGCTGTCTCGTAGGTGGGATGCTGCACTTGGAACAAAGTTTATAACTTATTTCTAGATCCGAATTATATATATATATATATATATATATATATATATATATATATTGTTACATAGCCTATGATTTCATCATCCTTTGTGTAATCTTAACGCACAGTTGCTGCATGTTTGATCACGAGCGTGTTCTGCCTCAGTCCCCCCCTTCTACCGTTATAGTAGAGTAAGTCGTTCTCTCTGTTATTCAGAGCGGGATTTTCAGCTCTTTGTCCCCATGGCTTCATTTGCGCGTCCTTCCTACAAGTTGTATCAAGCTCTCCTGACCCCTATATAATGAGCTCAGTCTCTGCATCATTGCCACTTAGATCTGCTCCTCATTTTGTTCACATCTCTGTCCTCCCCTGTACAGATATTATTATTGTGAGTGCTCAAGAAATCTCCAAACATCTAGCAGCTGTGTGTAATTTGAGTATAAGTGTTATTGCATTTTTTCTTGTACTGTGTAGAAAAAGGTTAATTCTTAGGCCTAGTGAGGTTTTTGATTAATGTTGGGTTTTATGTCAGTCATTTTTGATAATAGTTTGTATCTGTAATAATTTATCTGGCATTCACTGAGTATTGTCTGGTATCTCATTTTATCAGGGCTGACTTAGATAAATTTACTCTTGCTAATTTCGTGTTAATAGAGGCTATTGCAGTTAACCATATATTTAACCTGTTTATATGCCATTACATTATCCCTATGAGTCCTGAATGTTTAGTTGTTAGTTTGAGCATTAAACTTTAACTTGTAATTTTACCTAACTCTTTTGTTTTGAACCTGGAACTTTACGGGACAGTAGTGACTCTTAGTATTCTCACTTAAAGTGTACGTTATCTTTCTCTGTTCCGTAACATAAATTTGGCGACCTCTTATCAGGATATTCAGGATATTATCATAAGGATATTGCTTGATATTTTGTGACTGTTACTTATTAATTATGTCTACTATTACTACACTTGATGAAGCCAAAGATTTTTGTCAAATGTGCAAACAGTGTGTGATATAGAAAACAGAACAAAGAATGAACTTAAGCTCGTTGCTCAACAATTGGGAATTGCTGTTCGCTCTCATCATTCTAAAGATCAAATTGTTGACATGATTAATGAAAGCTTGTTTAATGTAACTCCTCCAAATGAGCAAAGGCAGATTGAATTAGCTAAGTTACAGCTAGCCCTGCAGGAGGCTAAGGCTAAGGAGGCGGAGGCTCGTGTTAATGAGGCAAATGCTCGTATTCAAAAGGCACAGGTTCAGGCTCAGGCACAAATTGAACTTGCCAGGATTCAGGCAGACCATGAGTATCGCATGAAACAAGGTGGAACTGGATCATCTAGCTCTGATGATTTTGATGTGGCTAAAAATGTTAAACTTGTCCCTCCTTTTAATGAATCTGATTTAACAAAGTATTTTCAGTTGTTTGAGAGGGTAGCTGCAGGTTTTAGTTGGCCCAAGGAGTATTGGCCAGTACTCCTTCAAACTGTTCTCACCGGTAAAGCTCAAGTAACTTATGCATCTTTGCCTCAGGATCAATCTGATAATTATGATGTAGTTAAGAGCTTGATTCTTAAGGCCTATGAGCTTGTTCCTGAAGCCTATAGAGTAAAATTTAGGACAACTTACAAGCAAGATAAGCAATCCCATGTTGAGTATGCTAAAATCAAAGAAGATCTGTTGGAGCAGTGGTTAAATTCTAAGAATGTGGATTCTGATTTTGGTAAATTTAAGCAGATGATTTTGCTGGAGGATTTCAAAAGGTGTATTTATAAAGATGTAAGCCTATATCTTGATGAGAAAAGAATAGATAATTTATCTGATGCTGCAGTTTTAGCTGATGAATATGTTCTCACTCACAAGAGATATTCTAAAGAAAAAGGGAAAGCTGAGAGTAAGTACGTTGCCTCTACTCAGAGTACAGGTAACAGGAAAGAGAATAAGGATGATGTTTCTCAGGAAGTAAATACCAGCTTCACCTCTAGATTTCAGAAAAGTAAATGTACTTATTGTAGTAAGCTTGGTCATACTACTGAGAAATGTTTCAGGAGACAGCGTGATGTGAACAAAAAGGAGTCTTTAAATATTCAGTCAATTGGTCTAGTGTCCACTCTTGAGAGTTCCCAGAATTCTTTAACTGAGTTAACTGAACCTGCTTTGAGGGGTAACTTAAATTCTCATGATGGAGCTCCTCTTTTGAGCAGTAACGTGGGTGACACTCTCAAGAGTTCATGTGCTAATTTCCTGTCTGATGGTTTTGTCAGTCCTCTGGACAGTAATGACAGGAAATCAGTTAAAATATATCGTGATACAGGTGCTTGCCAATCCCTTATGCTGACCAGTGTTCTAGGCTCTAATGTTAATTCCTCTGAAGAAACTGTAATCTTACAAGGTGTAGGGAATAATTATTTCTCTGTCCCTCTGTGCAGAGTGAATTTAGAGTCTGGTTTTGTTAATGGTTCCGTTATGGTTGGGTTGGTTGAGACACTCCCAATGTCAGGTGTAACTTTCTTACTTGGAAATGATATTGGTGGAAGTCAAGTGTGTCCAGCTCCTCAGTTGTCTAGTGAGCCAGTGGCTGCGGCCCAGGATTGTGATGTCCCTGATGTGTTCCCTGCATGTGCTGTCACTAGGGCTAAGTCTAAAGTTACTGGTGATTTAGAGGATAATGATGATGATGATGTTATCCTAGCTGACACTTTTCTTGCTAATTTGGACCACTCACCAGATGAGGCAGTACCCCGTAGTGTTGATAATTTGTCTCGTCAAGAGTTGGTTGAGTTGCAGGTTGCTGACCCTGAGTTGAAAGGTCTAGCTAACTCTGCTTACAGTGAAGAAGAGTCAGCCGGTGCTTCTACTTGTTATTATGTAAAGTCAGGAGTACTTATGAGGAAGTGGAGACCCCCAACAGCATCAGCCGACTGTGAGTGGGAAGTTGTACATCAAGTTGTCATCCCTCGTGTTTGTAGGCAGGATATCATTAGAGTGGCTCATGATTCCAGTTTGGCAGGACACCTTGGAGTGAGGAAGACTGTGGCACGCATTTTGAAACACTTCTACTGGCCAGGTATCTTCAGGGATGTTTCCTGGTATTGTAAGTCTTGTCACACCTGTCAAGTTGTGGGGAAGTGTAATCAGACCGAAAAGGTTGCACCTCTAGTTCCCATTCCTCCTTTTGAGGCGCCTTTCACCCGTGTGTTGGTGGATATTGTGGGCCCTCTTCCTAAGACTTCTTCAGGATTTTCTTATGTGTTGACCATGATTGATATGGCTACTCGTTATCCTGAAGCCATTCCACTTAGAAACATCTCAGCAAAGAACGTGGTTAAGGAAATGCTAGGGTTCTTCACAAAGTTTGGTCTGCCCAAGGAGGTACAGTCAGACCGGGGAAGTAATTTCATGTCAAACGTTTTCAAGCAGTCTCTGAAAGAGTTGGGCATCACCCAGATCACGTCTTCAGCTTACCATCCCCAGACCCAAGGAGCGTTGGAGAGATATCATCAAACACTCAAATCGATGCTCAAGAAATACTGTTTGGAACATCAGAAAGACTGGGATAAAGGTCTTCCATTCGTTGTGTTTGCTGCAAGAGAATCTCCAAATGAATCACTGGCTTCTCACCTTTTGAACTACTGTTTGGCCATGAAGTAAGAGGACCCCTTAAGTTACTCAAGGAATGCTGGCTGTCGGAGGAAGATGACGTCAACCTGCTGGAGTATGTGATGAAGTTCAAAGAACGGCTGTCCACTGGTTTACAGCTGGCGAGAGAGAATTTAGGAGCTGCTCAGGAGAAGATGAAGACTTGGTATGATAAGAAGTCCAGGTTACGCCACTTTCAGCAAGGAGATCAGGTTTTGATTCTGCTACTAGTTCATGGGCAACCTCTTCAAGCCAAGTTTAGTGGCCCTTATTTCGTGGAGAAGAAACTCAGTGATGTCAACTATGTCATCGCCACACCAGATCGTAGAAAGAGCAAGCAACTATGTCACATCAACATGCTAAAGTTATATCACAGGCGGGACGAAAATAATCCAGTCTGCACTGTAGCTGTTCCACCCGAGTCTACAAGTGAAGTTCTCCCATGCAGCATGAGCCTGAGTGATAGTTTGGGGAAGAATCCTGATATCATGAATGATCTCCAGACTAAGCTTTCTCATCTACCTCCCAAGGAAAGGCAGGAGTTTTCGGCATTACTGCAGGAGTACCCGCAAGTGTTCCGTGCTACTCCAGGAAGAACCACTGTGTTGATGCATGATGTCGATGTTGGAGACGCAAAGCCAATTAAATTGCCTCCTTACCGTGTGAACCCAGTGAAAGTTCCTCTCATCCAGAAGGAGCTTGGCTACCTGTTGGACCACAAGATGATTGAGCCCTGTCAGAGCGAGTGGAGTTCTCCTGTCACTCTAGTCCCTAAGCCAGGTGGGACACAGAGGCTTTGCATCGACTACAGACGTGTTAATCAGATAACCAAAACAGACACTTACCCTCTCCCTCGCGTGGAAGATTGCATAGACAAGATCGGAAAGGCTAGGTACATAAGTAAGTTTGATTTGTTAAAGGGATACTGGCAAGTACCTATGACTGAACGTGCTAGGGAGATCTCATGTTTTGTAACACTAGGAAAGGCTTTTGCATGTTCTGTAATGCCGTATGGTATGAAGAATGCACCAGCCACATTTCAGAAGCTCATGAATGTTGTAACAGAGGGTTTGGCAGGGTGTGTTGTTTATATTGATGATGTATTAATCTTCAGTGACAACTGGAAAGATCACCTATGCCATGTCAGTAAATTTCTTGGACCGTTTAGTTCATGCTAATCTTGTAGCTAATTTATCAAAGTGTGAGTTTGGTCAAGCTAAAGTTCAGTACCTTGGGCATGTAATTGGTGATGGACATGTTGCACCACCAGGAGCTAAGGTTCAGGTTATAAGTGATCTTCCCAGACCTAAAAGTAGGAAAGAGCTACAAAGATTTTTGGGAATGGTAGGTTATTACAGGAGATTTGTTCTTAACTTTTCAATTCTTGTATCACCACTTACAGACCTACTGAAAAAGGGAGTTAAATTTGTCTGGACTGATAACTGTGAATCCTCTTTCAACAAACTTAAAGCTATTCTATTAAGTCAGCCAGTGCTCGCTACTCCAAATTTTGCTAAGCCTTTTAAGATGGCTGTTGATGCAAGTGATACAGGAGCTGGGGCTGTTTTGCTGCAAGAGGATGATCAGGGTATTGAACACCCTGTATCTTATTACAGTAAGAAGTTCACTCCACCTCAAAAGAACTACTCAACTATTGAGAAAGAGCTTTTGGCCTTGATTTTGGGTTTACAGCATTTTTCATTTTATTTGTGTTCTGGTTTTGACCCCATAGTCATTTATACCGATCATAACCCACTGAAATTCCTTAGTAAGTTTAAAGATAAAAATCAGAGATTGACAAGATGGAGTCTACTTCTTCAGGAGTATTCATTAGACATACAACATGTCAAGGGGAAAGAAAATGTTATTGCAGATTGCTTATCTAGACTTTAGACAGATTGTTTTAGAGTAATAAGAAATTTCCTTTGTAAATTTCTTTTTCTTTGTGGGGAGGTGTTACATAGCCTATGATTTCATCATCCTTTGTGTAATCTTAACGCACAGTTGCTGCATGTTTGATCACGAGCGTGTTCTGCCTCAGTCCCCCCCTTCTACCGTTATAGTAGAGTAAGTCGTTCTCTCTGTTATTCAGAGCGGGATTTTCAGCTCTTTGTCCCCATGGCTTCATTTGCGCATCCTTCTTACAAGTTGTATCAAGCTCTCCTGGCCCCTATATAATGAGCTCAGTCTCTGCATCATTGCCACTTAGATCTGCTCCTCATTTTGTTCACATCTCTGTCCTCCCCTGTACAGATATTATTATTGTGAGTGCTCAAGAAATCTCCAAACATCTAGCAGCTGTGTGTAATTTGAGTATAAGTGTTATTGCATTTTTTCTTGTACTGTGTAGCAAAAGGTTAATTCTTAGGCCTAGTGAGGTTTTTGATTAATGTTGGGTTTTATGTCAGTCATTTTTGATATTTTGATAATAGTTTGTATCTGTAATAATTTATCTGGCATTCACTGAGTATTGTCTGGTATCTCATTTTATCAGGGCTGACTTAGATAAATTTACTCTTGCTAATTTCGTGTTAATAGAGGCTATTGCAGTTAACCATATATTTAACCTGTTTATTTGCCATTACATTATCCCTATGAGTCCTGAATGTTTTGTTGTTAGTTTGAGCATTAAACTTTAACTTGTAATTTTACCTAACTCTTTTGTTTTGAACCTGGAACTTTACGGGACAGTAGTGACTCTTAGTATTCTCACTTAAAGTGTAATGTTATCTTTCTCTGTTCCGTAACAATATATATATACATATATTGCCAGACGCCTCAATCCCGTTTGGGGTGGCCACAAACAAATCGCCTCCAAGTCGCCCTGTCCCCCGCCGTTTCACTGCCCTGCTCCCAACTCACACACCCCGCTCGCATATACCTCTCCACCCCAACCTTACATCTCATCCTCGGCCTCCCCTCCCTCTTCCCCCTCCACCTCACTCACATACACTCTCTTTTTCAGTCTTTCACCTTCCATCCTCTCCACATGGCCATACCACCTCAGTGTGTTCCTCATAACGCTTCCTATCACATCCACATCCACACCACAACGCTCCTTTATATCCTCATTCGTTAGCCTGTCTCTCCATATGACTCCACAGGCTCCTCTTAAATAACTCATTTCCACTCCTCTCACTCTTGACTTGTGTCCTTCCAACAATGTCCAAGCTTCACTTCCATACGTTAGAGCTGGTATCACAATACTGTCATGTAGTAACTTTTTCACTTCCATGCTCACTTCCCTGTTTCTTATCACTGCTTTCAAAGAACCAGCAACCTTTCTTCCCTGCTGTACCCTTTCAAGCACTTCACCCTTCAAACCTCCATCCTTACTCATCACACTACCCAAGTACTTAAACGTACTCACATTTTCCAATTCCTCACCATCCAACCTCGCTGTACATTCACTGACTTCACCTCCCTCAAAGACCATCACTTTCCCTACATTCACCTTTAGATTCCGTTTCTTACACACTCTCCCAAACTCATCCACCAAGCCTTGCAGCTCCCCTTCGTCTTCACTCAACAACACAGTATCATCTGCAAACAACAGTACAGGGAGTTTCCAAACACTATCCTCTCTCACCAGGGCCACTCCAACATCCACTACCGTACCTTGTACCTCTTTTATTACCCCATCCATGTACAGATTGAACAACCATGGAGACAAGACACATCCCTGTTTCAACCCAACTTTCAAAGAGAAAAATTCACTTAGTTCACCATCCACACGCACTGCAGCCTTCGCACCATCGTACATACTTTTCACAACATTCAACAACTTCCCATCTACTCCATATATTCTTATTACTTTCCACAATCCTTGTCTATCCACCCTGTCATATGCTTTCTCCAAATCCATGAAAGCTGCATGCAACTTCTTTCTCTTCTCTAGAAAGTTTTCCACTAAAGATCTAAGAATGAATATCTGATCTACACAACCTCTTCCCTTCCTAAAGCCTCCCTGTTCTTCTCCAACTAATTTCTCTATTCTTTCTCTAACTCTGTCAATAAGTATTCTACCATACACTTTTCCTATTATACTAAGAAGACAAATGCCCCGATGATTACCACACACTTCTTTTTCCCTTTTTCCTTTGTACAAGGGAAAAATTATACCTGACTTCCAATCCTCCAGGACTCTACCTTCCTCCCAGGCCACTCTGCACATCTTCCACATCCATTCTATTACTATCTCTCCCCCATGCTTCAGCATTTCACCACACACTCCAACAATTCTTGGGGCTTTCCCCAATTTAACTTTCTTCATTGCTTCCACAACTTCTATCCTACTGATTTCTTCCTGTCTTCTCACCTCCCTCCTTCTCCCAGCCATTCCCCAGCCACTTATACTCACATTACTTCCATCCTCTATGTTCAACAATTCCTTAAAGTATTCTCTCCATCTGCTCACTTTTTCTCCCTTCTCCACTAGTAATCTACCATTTTTATCTTTCACTCCCCTGCTAACTTCACTTCCACCCTGTCTTACTCTTTTCACCTCTTTCCAGAACATTTTCTTACAGTCCCTCCACTTTACACTCAAATTCCTTCCAAATTCCTCATCCACTCTCTTCTTACTCTCTCTTACTAATCTTTTCACCTCTCTCTTTCTTTCTACGTCTAACTCTCTCTTCCGCCTCTCAACTTCTTCCACGCCCCTATTTCTCATCCATTCATTGTATGCTTTCTTCTTTTGTGCCACAGCCTGTTTCACCTCTTCAGTCCACCACGCTGTTCCTTGCACCCCCCTCCGTCTTCTCTTCCTTCCACACACCACATCACATGCTGCACATATTTCTTCTGTAAATATCCTACACACACCTTACACATCTCCCATCTGCCCCAATTCATATTTGCCCAATCGTTCCTCCACTTCTCTCTTATACTCTGCCTTTTTCTCATCCTCTTGCAACCTTTCCACTCTCCTTGCAACTACTCCTTCCTCTCGTCTTTCCCTTCTTCTATTCCTCCATCTTACTTGAATCCTAATTCTGGCCACCACCAAGTAGTGGTCAGAAAGTCCACACCCCCAACCTCTATAAGCTCTTGCATCCATTACACATCTTCGCATCCTTTCATCCACACACACACACATAATCAATCATTGCCTTCCTTTCATTCAGTTCACCACCCACCCTTCTTATCACTTGCCATGTATACCTGTGGATCATTTTATGCCTGACGAGGGTATTGGCTATCACCAACCCCCTCCCAGCACAAATGTCCACTAACGCACTCCCATTCTCATCTATCTCAGCAGGCACACCCCACTCACCAACTATTCCATCCACCTTCACATTACCAACTTTACCATTCATATCACCGATCAAAAACACTCTCTCATTCCTTCCAAACTTTTCCATGCACACTTCCACATTTGTCCAGAACTCTTCTCTCACTCTTCTAGCACGATCTTGCGTTGGCGCATACACACACACACAATCGCCCACATTTGTATTCCAACTTTCAACTTTACCCACACAATCCTTGACCCAACTGATCCATACTGTCTTATGCTCCTCTTCCATCTTTTACTCACAACTATACATACTCCTTCCTTTGCACTCCCATTCTCACCTACTCCTGCTCATATACCCCATCCATACTCCCATTATCTCACACTTTCTCCTCTCCAATGAAGCCGTCCGTCCTGTGTCACTGAGATACAGGTGAAAACGACGAGAGGGAAATGGTGAGGAATATGTTACGTGTGTGTGTGTGTGTGTGTGTGTGTGTGTGTGTGTGTGTGTGTGAGAGAGAGAGAGAAAGAGAGAGAGAGGGAGGTAAGGAGAAAGGGAGGGGGAGGTAAATAGAAAGGGAGGGGGAGGTAAATAGAAAGAGAGGGGGAGGTAAATAGAAAGGGAGGGGGAGGTAAGGAGAAAGGGAGGGGGAGGTAAGGAGAAAGGGAGGGGGAGGTAAGGAGAAAGGGAGGGGGAGGTAAGGAGAAAGGGAGGGGGAGGTAAGGAGAAAGGGAGGGGGAGGTAAGGAGCAAGGGAGGGGGAGGTAAGGAGAAAGGGAGGGGGAAGTAAGGAGCAAGGGAGGGGGAGGTAAGAAGAAAGGGAGGGGGGAGGTAAGGAGAAAAGAATGGGGGTATGTAAATAGAAAAGGAGGGGAGGGGAAATAAGGAGAAAAGGAGAGGGTGGAGGTAAGGAGAATGGGAGGGGAGAGATAATGACAATGGGAGGAGAGAGAGAGAGAGAGAGAGAGAGAGAGAGAGAGGGGGGGGGAGGGGGTTTGGAGTGAGAATAGTTATGCAAGGAGAATGACTGAGAGTGATGTGGGCGAGAACGTGGAAGGGCGAGCCAAACAGGGTACATAGGGCTGGGTAAGTAGTTTTACAGGAACAGATTCCTGCGGATCCAACGAGCTGTCTTGAAGCCGGTAACCAAACTGAGGAAACTGATCTGATAAAGCGGGTCCTCGAACAAACATTTGTGTGTGCGTGTAAATTTGGTGTTGCTTGGCTAGTGTAGCAAGTGTAATGTAAAAACTGCTACTCAAGCTTAGGCTGCTAACCACTACTGACTCCACAGTCCCAACTCAGCTCATGCTCACGTTGGGCAATTTTTTTCTTCCGCAGGACAGTAGACATTTAGGTTGGTTATTCTCTTAGATTTACTTAATGTTATGTAAGGTTGATTAGGACAGGGTATCTTGTAAATATCACAATGGGGAGATAAAACTCAATGCATGGTACTGAAATGGCTTGCTGTCCGGACACATACTGTACTGTCTTGCTACTCCCGCCTCCCAATCTTGAACAACTAGTCCTGTGTGACAACCAATGCCTTGACATATCACAAATTTATGGAGGTAGTGAGTATGAGTCACGTAAGATAGGAATCTGGTCTCCTAGCAATACAAAGAATAAACACTGCATGAAATATTTGCCGTAATTCTAGTACCGACAACAAATGTAATCGGGTTCGGCTGCTGGTATTATTGCTGTGATGATCACAATTCCGTGATAGTTCAAATGGAACAATTATAGGCCTACCAATTATCCAGATGTGTTTTTTTCCTGTTGTTATTGGTTTTGATGTTAACATTTTTATTATGATTACGGTATGGAATGTGGTATCAATTCTTATATACTAATTTCAAAAACTGAATGTACACACGTGTCCTACGTAACCATAACTGATACTAAATATGAAAGTTGATGAGAAAATTATGTTGCTCACAATGTGTTGACTCAGTGAGCCGAGGCCTGGCCAGTTCCAGCTGTTACGCAATCACCAAATACATAAAACAACGGGACCAGAGTACACAAGTAAATTATATCAACTGCATCCCTTAAAACCGATTTTGATTAACATAAATACTCGTAACAACACATGGAAAGGATCTACTCTTTCGCTTCCTTATTCTTCCTGCAAAAGTCCAAAACAGCCATGATAGCTTAACTTTCCTAGCATATAATATATGTATATATATACATATATATATATATATATATATATATATATATATATATATATATATATATATATATATATATATATATATATATATATATGTATGTATATATCTATCTATCTATATATTTATCTATCTATCTATATATATATATATATATATATATATATATATATATATATATATATATATATATATATATATATATATTTATAGAAAGAGGAAAAGGCATAAAGGCGTGGGGATATTGCACACACTCCTTGTCATACTGAAAAAAAAGTGACAACAAGGAACTGATTGTAAGTTTGTTCGTTGCTCTCAGCCTGGTTCTTGGCCAGCCCTACACCGTAACAAAACTGGTTAGATTATACCAGTAATTCCCACCGAACAGCAAAAGAAGACAACGAAAAAATAACGTGAGAACTTGTCTTGATCAGAAATGCAGTGGCATGAGGAAACAATTCTGTGGTAATCCCGGTGATGCTGCAGCAGATTATGTGAATTTACCATCATTACACTGGAGGCCGTCATCACACACTTCACACCACACCATGTAATTGTCTCTGATCATCCAGACTCATTATTAAGATAATGGAAAATGAAATTGGATTCCTTTCCTGTGTCATCTCATTTCCAATGTTAGTAGTTAGACAAGGTAATGCAGAATGTGTTTTTGTTATGACTAAGTATCACTGTTAACAGAAAAAAGGCAAATAATTCAGTTATATCATCCGATGACAGTCCGATGTAAACGGGTTCACCTAAAATTACCTTGTAGCACATTTGCATGTAGCAGTTTGCGGGGCGGACTGAAAACTGTGAAGAGAATCACGGACGTATCCTGCCATGGGTGATCCGTCCCTAAGCAGCGGTGTCCTGCGTCAACGCGTTTAGTGTTATGACGCGCGATGCTGGAGAAATTCAGCAATCAATATGGCGGGGATAAGACGTGGAACACGCAGAGGGCGGATCCAAGAGGCTATGGCTGACTACAGATGGTGAAACTGGGAGACAGACCAACACCTCTGGCCTGTCAATGCTGTGATAGAATTTCATGGTGTAATCGGAGATGACAGAGGCGTCGTGGTGAGCGTGCACGGTTGCCATGGTGACACCACACCAACAAGGGAACACAACCATCACCACACACGCCATCACACTTTGACGAGCAAGTGAAAAAAAGTGGAGGGAAAGGAAAAAGGAAATGAAGAGAATAGAGAACTGCTTCCACTGCCAACTCTGCTCCTCATACAACACAGATCTCAACAGGACATTGTCATCCCTCCTAGTCTCATCACATGCCAACATCCTAACCCATCTCACCCATTCCTTTCTGCCCACCCCACCTGTTTTTTACTCTCACACGTATGACTTTCACTTTACCTGCCAACTAACAACGCCTATCTTCACAACATACACTCTTCCCAGCATGCCACTGCTCACTACCCACCACCTTCTTGATTATGGCGCACTGATGTGATCGCCTAACTTTTTACTCTGTGCTACCTGACTTTTTTCACACCAATTATGTGAAATTCATGTGTAATACTCTCCCTTAATGCTTTCCTTGTTGTTCACAGAAATATAAAGCCTGGTCCTTATTTTTTAAAATGTTTCTTGTGCGTCTAACATTGCACATGAACAAAATGGTTGGTTCCCTGAGGTGCAGTAGTCTACGTGCCACACACCTTCACACGTAATCACCTGGGAGTTTATACCCACCATCCATACTGAATACATGCCGGCTTGTCCCATTTAGTAAAGCTATCATTTCACTGGGAAAGTTTTTGTCATATCGATGAGCCTTGTGAAAAATCGACAAAGTCTGTTTTAACCAAATTCATTTCACTAGAATATTCTTTGCCACAGTCTGGGACTGAACTCGCATCCTATCAGATAGCAAATCACATTTCTGACATGGAAAACCTTGGACTGTAATTACAGCATTATTTAATCCCTACCCTGAGCCTCCCGCGAAAATAGAGATTAATATGCACTCCTTACAAAGAGTGTTAAAGTGAGTGTGCTGGTGTGTGAGGCGGCTGGTGTGTGAGGCGGCTGGTAATGCTGTCCGGCACAGAATGATGGGCTAGACTGGAACGTGTTACGGTATGCACTGACTTAATTTGTACGATAAACACCCCTCTAAAACATTAAAAATTATCAGAACTATCAGAACTCATTGCTTATTCGAATTTTTCGCTCTAATATTCTCTCTAGTTCGGTTGTGAAGCGTCTAAGCTGTAATGTTGGTGATAAAAGTTGAAACAAGCTATTAGACCTTTAGCTCACCAAGCGTTATATGCCTCCCATTCCTATCAGTATTATAATATCAATCTTTCTCGTTTCTCCTATTTACAATGTTTCCCTCTGATATACTGCATCATTATTTCTTCGATTTATATATATATATTTTTTTATAGCGATATCTACCTCGCTCACAACAGGACCTCTTATCACTGTTGCCGCCGTCTTAGGGTTCAGTATCGTCATAGATCAGGTTCTAACAGAGGGTTCTATCTATCATAATGTGTAGGTGTAGTCTGGGTACTGAGTGCTGCCCATATGATATATGGCGTAACTGTCTTGACTCTAAGGTCCCATAAACAGTAATATATGAGACTGGATTATTCATGGTCGCGATAAATTGTCTCCCCTGTTTAAGTGTCGTACATCACAGTATAAAATGTACAGGATGAAGTGGTGGGTGTTTGTTACGGGCCAAAACCTCTCTCACTTTTACTGTTTGTTTTTGCTTCCATCATATCCATTCCATTCATTAATTTCGTCCTGAATTTCTGTATCCCTTCACTATTCTTAAAACACAGATCACGATGGTGTCAGCAACCCTCCAGTTTCTGACGGATGACAGTACTAAAAGCGCCTGAGTATAGTAACCTTATGTATAAATATGCTGTCTCTTTTTTGTTTTTCTCTAGGGGGACTTTGGGCAAGGTGTATTAAGAAAATCAAGCAGATCCAGAGTCGAACACGCTACCATCGTGGCCCCACCCTTCCCTTGACCACCTACTACTCCCCACAACACCCCCCCCTCTTCCCCCCCTTCAGCTCCCCACCAGTCCCCATCCATGACCCAATTCGTGACGCCCCACACACCACGACGCCCTATGCATGAGTCCCCCTTTTACTACCAAAACACTACAATACTCTTCCACTCTCTCCTCCTAATATCCTCTAATGCTCTCCCGGGTCCATATGTTTCTCTATACTCCAAATCCCCTGACGTTTCTCTAATACTCCAAATCACCTGACGTGTTCACAACGGTACAGTATCTACAATATTTGTGGCTTATGGGATCCGGAGAAGTGAAATGCACAGAGTTATAATCTTGGGGATATGTATTTAAACACATCTACTTGTACAGAACATTTTTTGTATTTGGATATGACTGCGTGTGAGAAACAGTGAAGGTATGTGGATTGTGGTGGTGACGCTGTATATTTTATTTGAGGTTAATCGCTGACTGCTGAATCAACTTCCCCGGGACCCAGGGCCATCTGTGTGGTCGTGTGAGCTGAACACATGACTTCTCTTCAGATCAAAAACATCGTGTCACTTTAACTAGACGAAACGTTAGTCCCACAGTGTTGTTAAGTACGATGGTTTGCACAACGTTCATACATATGAACAAATGGGCAGTGAAATATTAGATGTACTCGTATGTCTTCTATTGCTGAGGTATATGCAAAGAGAAAATCAGCAGTAAAGTTATTTATCATAATACAGGTGAATGTTTGGGTGCCTCCACTGTCAGTCAGGCAAACACTAACGAGGAAAAGTAAAATATATAGTTGATATGAAATTGGTCAGACAACCTGAATGTATCAGCGAAGTGGAAAATGCTGTTATCGTACACTTGTATGAAAACAGCAAAAATTACTGGAAAAAAAACACACACACACACTAGAATACGTATGACAGCAGCGGATAACTTACAGAAGTATGACTGATAAAAAGTCAAGACGTCTTAAGTGATGGACAGAGTGGTTTCTAGAATATTTAAGAGATGTGTGTATCCCATGAAAGTAGGGAAGGTGGTGGAAAAAGAAAGTGAGAAGAACCAAGATATTAATGCCCGATTAATACAGATCAGAGTTACTGCACAATGAATTGGGGGATTATGAAAAGTGTCACGGGAGTTTGTGGATGAAAATAATATTACAAATACCATTAAGAGATTATTATGACCAGGGAATCATATGCCAGGGAAGTTAAATGAGGGAATGTTTTAACATCAGTAAATGGGTATATAAGAAAGTTCATAAAGCACAAGGGAGTACAAAGTGGGTACTAATGAATGCAAGCAGCAACAAACCTGTCGTTTATTTCGTATACTGTGGGCTACAACTAAGATTTACATTAATCGAGAACAAAGAAAAGCAAGAATGATCCCTCCTTCCCCACTCACTCACTGATGAAGTCCACATGTGGTTTATTTATTTTTTTGAGGGAAGGAGTCAATATTCTCCTGCCTAAGACCCAGCAGGCCTGGTACGTGCTACACACCTTCACATGTCCCATTCCATGGCTAATACCCACAGTCCACATTTCACACAGGCTACGGCTGTTAAAACCAACTGTTGTGAAAATACTACCTAGGCTGTTTGTATGACGCGTTCTTAACGTACACATGCACACACATACACCGACACAGATACACTGACGGAGACAGACACGAACGCGTACACATTCCCCTCTCCACCCCCCACGGACACCCACACTCACATACTCCACCTCCACTTACATTTATACTCACTCCAGCTTCACTTACACCCACACTCCACCTACCTACCTACACCTACACCCACTCACCTCCACCTATACCTACACCTACACTCTCTCCACCTACACCTACGCTCACACACCATCTACGCCTATGCCAACACACACACACCACCTAGCCTATACCTACACTCATTCCATCCCCACCTACACCTACACCCACACTCACTCCACCTTCACCTACACCTACACCCACACTCACACTCCATCTTCACCTACACCTACACCCACACTCACACTCCATCTTCACCTACACCTACACCCACACTCACACTCCATCTTCACCTACACCTACACCCACACTACTCATCTCCACCTACACTTACACCCACACTCACACTCCATCCCCACCTACACCCACACTCACACTCCATCTCCACCTACACCCACACTCACACTCACTCCATGTCCACCCACACTCACTCATCTCCATCTACACCTACACCTACACCCACACTCACTCATCTCCACCTACACCTATACCAACACTCACTCATCTCCACCTACACCTACACCCACACTCACTCCATCTCCACCCACACCTACATCCACACTCCATTCCCACCTACACCTATACCCACACTCACACTCACGCTCCACCTACACCTACACCCACACTCACTCCATCTCCACCTACACCCACACTCACTCCATTTCCACCTAGCCTACACCTACACTCACTCCATCTCTACCTATACCTATACCCACACTCAAACTCCACCTACACCTACACCCACACTTACTCCATCTCCACCTACACCTACACCCACCCTCACTCCATCTTCACCTACACCTACACCCACCCTCACTCCATCTCCACCTACACCTACACCCACCCTCACTCCATCTCCACCTACACCTACACCCACACTCCACCTACACCTACACTCACACTCCATCTCCACTTACACACACACTCACACTCCATCTCCTCATCTCTACACACACGCGCACACACACACACACACACACACACACACACACACACACACACACACACACATTCCATCTCCACCTACACCCACAATCACACACTCCACCTACACTCACAATCACACACTACACCTACACTCACAATCCCATACTCCACCTGCACCTACAATCACACACTTCACTTACACCCACAATCACACACTCCACCTGCACCCACGGTCACATACTCCACATGCACCCACAACCATTCACCTCACCTCCACCCTCTCTCCTCACACGTAAGCTCCTCACCACACAAAAGCCCCCACTGTACCCTATGACATTAAAATCCAGGCATAATAGGTCTGCTGAACCCAATTCACCTGAACCCATCACAACAATACAGCAACACACAATACAACTTAGCACAACACACTACAGAACTTTTTAATGCAGCACAACGCAACAGTCAACACAGCATAATAACGCGCAATGCAAAACTCACGTCACACAGCACTCCATACTGCTCGCCACAACCCTCCTTAACACAACACACTCTTACTCAAACCATTCCCTTCAACCATTCATGCCCCTTCCCGCCTCCCGCCGCGTCCCCGGGCTGTCTAATGTACTGGCACCATCTGTCACCATCTTTAATATCCGGCTTCACTTTCTACCCCCCTAACACTGTCCCTGTATAACGTGCCCAACACTTTAATGATGCAACAACCTATGCCGCTTCCCTGGCTGCGGTGTCCCATGGGTAAGTCACCAAGCCATCTTATTTACATTATGTTCGTCCTGTTTCTGATCACTGACTCGGATACCGTATTTTTCACCATGACAGTAGTACATGACATGAAATATTAAAACTTTTCAACAAGAATATTGCCTTGTATCCTGTTGTACTTGAGATATTTTTTTGCTCTGAGGACCCAATCTTGACCCACAGAGGTGGTACAACAAAAGAAACAGTCACACTCGCACATATCCTCATACACATGAACATGGACGCTCATACGGGTAAGCTCAAAGAACAGAACAAACAACCTAAAATTCGGTTATAAATCATCTTTCGATAACGTAAAACTTCTTATTTAGGTTCTCCACATGCACCCAAGAGAATGTTCTGAATGACAAAATAGTAATTGCCAGAAAAATAAATCAAAACTATAATCTGTATGTAGACTTATTTGGAAGCACCCATTTTTATAGCCCATAATCCTGACAAGGATAACAGGAAATTCTATCTCGAATTTGTCTGACCTCGGAAATTAACCCTTCGTTCCAATGACGTCCTTTCATTTAGGTCAGGGTTATCATCACACATTTTTTTTTTTTTTAGGAATAATCTCTTACAGTGATCTTTATTTGTCCCAATCGGTTGGAAAATCCTCGAAAATTCTCCCCAAACCAAATAAACTCGCATGGACACAGCACCATCACCCCCACCTCCATGACTGCAACCACCACCACCACCAGTACCACCACTGCCGCCACCGCGACGAACAGTAATATTAGAAGAGCGATGCAAGTAGATGTGAAACAGTTGTACTGGAAATATTTGTCAGACTCTGAATTACATCGGTAGAACAACAGATTGCCAATATCTGTACAAGCTTATGACAGAACATGCCATCACAGGCGTACTATAGAAGTGCCGCGAAACGTAATAAAAGCCTTTATATAATATTAGCGGCCGTTGTTTAAATGCCTTTGGCGATTTACTAATATCTTAACGATTTAGACCGGTATTCTCGTCGGTTATGGTGCTTCCTTAGCACCTCTTCCTCAGCGAATTATTTTTGGATCAGACTGGTTAATATCATATTAAACCTTAAATTATTCTGAGTATGGAGATAGTAGAAAGATTTAAGCAACACAAAAGACGATAGTAACGAATAATAGGCAAACTAAATCGCTTGGGAAGAGGTATTATGGAGCTTGTACAATGACAATGCGGGCCTCATTCTGCGCAATATATATTTATCCTCGTGTGATATTCAGGCAAACTTTGTCGACAATAAACGACAGTCATATTACGACACAATGCTAATGTGAAATATGTAAAACAAATCGCTAAGAGGTGCTACGGAGCCTCCTATGCCACTAACATGACCCTAAGGTGCAACAACATACCAAAACGTTGCCGGAGTGACGATACCAACCACCATTACAATTTTCACCTTACCTGCATTTCCTGGGTCTCCTCGTCTGCTGTTTCTGTTGCCGGAACATTCAACACTATCACTAAATAAATAAAACTACGATAAACGCGCTGTGTGACCCGTGATGACATAATCTGAGTAACAAACGACGATGCAGCTCTCCCCCACCTTGTTGGTCTGTACTGTCTCCATTCCAAGTACGGAATTTTAGTTTACGTGTTGTTAATGATCAAATAAAAATACATATCAACCACTAATTACCATTAAGTGTACAGTTACATTAATTGTAACATCAGTTTACCTTATTTCTAACCCTTACTATTTTAAAAGCAAAATTTTTTAACTTTCCAGAAGGTGAATTGACTTCTCTCCGAGTGGGAGGGTGGAGTCGTGGGGGAACACTTCGTTTTCCTTTTTGCCCACGTTGTCTTCCCGTTTTCTGTGATCAACAACTTCCCGGCAAATACTTGGTTTTGCACTAAAATTTTGCGCTAGATTTTCAAGCTTATAGATTATATATGTCGCGAAACATGAAAATTAAAAGATTTTGGAGAGAATTCCACCGGTCTAACAAACATAATTCTTACTATCAAACCACATAGCCTACGCTCGTAGGTATGAAGTCAACATCGACGCCCTAGAGGTAGAAGTAGTAGTAGTACTAGTAGTAGTACCGGTAGTAGTTGTAGCACCTGTTTCATCTCAAACGTGAACTTGGTGTTCAGCCATGGGATATTAACCTAGCTGTGGAGAGTGATTAACAGATGAGTTGAAATAATGGGTGAACTTTTGCTTCTGACTATATAGTGCTAACATTTATTACCCTAGGGTTGAGGTACTTATGGAGAAACATGACGAAACATTGTAGCTGAGGTACGCATATTAGTCATCAAAGGTGGTTATAGATTGTTGATGCATCCGTTGATCACAATGCACGGTGATTAGAGGCTGCTGTTATCTCTGCTTCCACTAGGAGTGAGTTGGCTGCAGTACGAATCATCAAAGACTGAGATGATAATTAAGGCAACTGGAGGCATAAGTGCACTGTATATCAACACGTAAGTTGTTTCTTACTTTAGTTTGACAGGATATTGGCTGACCAAGTTGTTACTTGAACAGGAAGGGATGGATGGAGCAGAGTGAACCCAAACACACCTGAGCTTAGCTTAATTTCACTTAATTTTATTCACTTAACCTACCTGATTTACTGCATTTAACTTCAGTTTAGTTTATTCACCCCACTTACTCTATAATCATCCAGGCCTAACCCAGCACAATCTAAGCTAATTCCACCTATCCCAGCCTAGCCTAACCCAATCCTTTCCAGCTTAAGCAAGCCAAACTAAAGTACCCCAGCCTCACATAATCCATCCTACCCTAACCTATCCCAACCCTGGAACTCCTTGTTACTCACCGAGGGTAAGAGTTGTGGAACCTGCCGAGTTGCTGGCTCATGGGAAGGTGAGGAAGCTGTTTTGTCTTTGCATGTAATTATGATCTCTCTCTCTCTCTCTCCCTCTCTCTCTCTCTCTCTCTCTCTCTTTCAATCCTTTGACACATCTCTTCTCCTTCAACCTTTTCTTTCCTAATCCACTCATCCTTATCATTCATTCAAATATCTTTCTTCCCATCCATTCACTCTTATTATTCCTTCAACCTTTTCTCTTCACATCCCTTCACCCTCTCCTCTCTCCCCATCGCTTTATCCTTTCGTCTCTGGTTATCCCTTCACATACTGAATTCTTTCCCTCTCATCCCTTTACCCTTTCCTCTCTCCCCATCCCTTCACTCATTTCTCTCTCTCATCATCCCCAAGCTTTCTCTGTCCTCATACAATCACCCTTCTCTCTCCTCATCCTCCATCCTTCTCTCTCCTCACCCCTTTATTCTGTATCTCTTATCCTTCACCCTACATCCCTAATCCTTCTCTTTCTGGATCATGTTTCGAAATAAGTCTTTGTTTTCAAAAGCCTGACAGCCGCTGGGCTCTTGACACCTTCAGGAAGATGATTCTTTGATGCCTTTCTTGCCATCATCAGACACTTTTATATGGCTTATATTAACCCTTCACATCTCCCAGTGTACTTGTTAATGATATAATGTTGGTCGCGATAAGATCAGAGATATTAGATCCGCCAGGCTGCTAAATCTTGCTAACTGCCTGCTAACTCACTTCTGGAATTAAAACATTCAGGTTAATCGCTTCTGTACGCTGACAACTTGTTAATTATATTCTAACTGCTTCCAAACGCATCTACTTACCATGAGAGGGACGCCACTGTAGAGAAGGAGTTAAGAAAGAAACTGACACAGGCTGACACGCAAATCGTCTGATGTCCTCAGACAGGATTACACAGCGATTTAGTCCTGTATTTCATTGGTGCAAACGACTTCGTAACATATCGACTCACCGATTTACTTTGCATATTGGAATTTAATATTGTCTCATGTCATTTATATCTCTTTATAGGAACAGTTTGCATCAGTAGTTATACATGGATATAGAGAGTTTACCAAGACAAATAACTCGCTGAGGAAGGGGTGCTATGAAACCTCTCCAGTTAACAAGAACACAACCACTTTTTGCAAGGTGGGCAGCATTTGCTTCAGACAGCATTGATAATTAACCCCTTAACTGCGGGGCGTCACTTTCGTGATGCTCGGGTGCAATGGATCATACCACGGGGCGTCACTTTTGTGATTCTGTGTTATTTTGAATTATCCCGGGCTTTCAAGTGGTGGCTTGTATCATCTATCAGTACTGCCAATGTCCAACACTAGTCAGCACTCCAAATCTCATCTGTACTCCCATCCATTGTTGACATTTTAGCGATTTTCCCCCTTTCCTGACTCCCCTCCCTACCTCCCCTCCATTACCCTGTCCTCTCACCTCCCAGGCCACGCTGCGCTAAGCAAATCTCCCCCGGATTTTTCCACAGATTTCATCCATTGAAATGAGCCCTATGCCCTATACTTATACAAAATAATATAGACCAAAAAAAATAAGGTAAGTGATAGTGTTATACACCAGGAATTGGCTAATTATCACCTGACAACACCTCACGTGCATTCATTCGCTACATTACCAAGGTAATTTCCCCTTTGATTATGCCCTGTAATCTATGTCTGTAATAAAAATATATATCAGAAAGGAAGGGAGAAGCCTAAGTGACATTTACATTCACCTGGAACTACCTATTTCTTTATGTATTGCCGAGATTTTCTACCAATAATTCATTAGCATGTAAGTTAGCAGCTGTCAGCCTCAGTGTCATTGTTAACCCTTGCCTTCTCAGATAAGCCGCGGCATTTAGTTCCTTGTCCTCCGTTGTGGTCAAACCATGTTGCACTCGCGCCTCGCCATTTCTGCCGCTTCTGCGCCCATTGCAAAGAGCCCCGTGAGCTCTACACCCATAAAAAGTCGTGAGGGAAGCAGGAAAGGACTTAGTGACTCTGCAGTGGCACGTGAACTATCAGAATTGTCTATGGTGATGATGGATAGTGATTTTGACTCTTCGGGTGAATCATGTGATGAACGGAGTGAGGGAAATCGTGCCAGAAAGTGCTAGTACGAGTGCTTCAGTGTCGGAAGTTATCCCTAGCTCCAAGGGAAAGGAGCCGTTAGTGCAGCAAGGGAAGAAATTTGGGAAGGGAATGAAAAGGCAGCGTGTTAGCCCCAGAACAATGGCCCCGCTTGACCCAGCCCGCCAGGAGTCCCGAGTTCATTCACCTCCCCGTTCCCCAAGCCCCACTTCACTCATTTCTTCCTCTTCGTCTGCTGAATTATCTCCGGAGTCTTCGTCGTCGGAGTCACCACCAGCATCAACAGTGAAGGCAGGCCGTAGAGGAAGAGGTAAATCCCGGAGAAGTAAAAGCAGAGTTGGTACTAGAGTAAGGGCTGCTAGTGCTGTACGGCAACCCAGGGTCAGTGCGAGTGACCTTGAACCTGATAAATCTGCCTCACAGCCACCCACCACCCTCACCCACCCTACACCGCCACGACAGGGAATCCTGGATGCCTTCGCGTGGATGGAAGGTTCCGATTTTGTGCCAGAACATTTAGTTTTGATGAGAGCTCCTCAGGAATACAGCCTGCCTTCACTCTTGACGATAATGCTGAGTGTGTGGACTACCTTTTGGCCTGCCTAGATGACGAAGTCATACAGCACATATGTGATGAGACCAACAGGTATGAATCACAACGTGCTGCAAGTGGTACAGGTGCAGCCAAGATGCAACAGTGGTCCATGCTGGGAGTGCAGGAGCTGTATGTGTTCTTTGCCCTCATGCTTCTCATGCCACACTCAAAGAAGCATGAGTTAGAAGAATACTGGTCCATGGACCCCCTTACTACCTTCACCCACCTTCAATAAGTACATGTGGCCAGAGATCGCTTCCGGAATATCCTGGGAAACCTGCACTTTGCCGACAGCAATGTACTTTCTTCCCAAACCGACCCACTCTGGAAATTCATCCGGGAGATTCTGAGCAGAATGAAGGATAAGTTTATGTCATTCTTCCACCCCCTTTCAGAAGGTTGTCATTGACAGAGATCCTTTTGGTTTTGTTCAGAGGACGTCTTCGGTTTGTACAGTACATTCCAAGCAAATGCCATTGCTTTGGAATCAAGTTAATTGTACTGTGAGACTGTAAGACGGAGTACATCCTTGACTTCTACGTCATTTATTCAGCCAGCACTGTCGATATGGATAAAATACACCCCCTTGGCTTCTTAGGCTGTGTAGTGGAATGTGCTCCTTGAAAAGTATTTTGGTGAGAATCATGTGCAGTATACAGACAACTATTATACAGCACCGAAACTTGCCAAATACCTTTCAGAAGCACGGCATTTGGCTCCTGCGGCACTGTCAAAAGTAATTGTGCCCCACTTCCCTAAATTCACAGAGGCAGGAACCTCGCAGTGAGGAGACGTGCACCTACGCTAAGTCTGTGAGAAGATGCTGGCAATACGGTGGCATGACAAGAGGGTCGAGCACATGCTCACCACCATACATAAGGGGGAAATGCCAAGCAGACAGTGGGAAGGTCGACCGTAGGACAGGCGAACCTGTGATGAAACCTGATGCTGTGTTCCAAGACTACAATATCAACATGCAGCTGGTGGATAAGTCCTTGACATGATGATTGGTGAGATCGACTGCCTCAAGAAGAATACTAGGTGGTACAGGAAAGTTTTTCTGCATCTCATAGATATGACGATGCTGAACATGCCTTCATCCTGTACAAGATGAAAGTCAAGCCACCCAAGTCCTTCTCCCTGAGGTTGTTCGCCGGGACTTGTGTTCATGCAGCTGCTGGAAGGAGATATGGTAGGGTGACAGCAGCAACTCCAAGGCGCTATCCAGTAACACTTCCCGGACCGACTTGAGCAGAGGGCGTATATGCTGGATCGGCACAGACTGGAGCTAATGCCTGCCACAGGCAAAAGGAAGGCTGCGATCCGCAGGTGTCAGGTCTGTGCACATACTACCCGCCGCACACCTGAGCACAAACGCACCTCTTTGGCAATGCGCTGAGTGCCAGGTTCCCCTCTGTGTTACCTGCTTCTTTGAGGATTACTACAGCCAAGAAGCAGTTTCTAAAGAAGTACAAGTGGGAAGGGAGAGTAATGTGGAAATAATGTGTAAATAATGTATGTAAATAGCAGGTGAAAGCAATGGATGTTCAGTACATATGATTGAACAGTGTATTATAGTTTTATCTTACTGAAAGTGACAGTGACTAACATAGTATAGGTGAAATAGAAGGGGTAAATATTGAAAATACAATAGAAAATGTAAATAGTAATGTATGTAATTAGTAATATAAGAATATGAGTACAAATACTTTATAATTATAACAGTGAAAGTGAATCCGTGGCTCTCTACATATTTTACTGAATGAAAAATTGAATGACTTCAGTGACAATAAACTAATACTACTGAAGGAAACTTATGGAGAAAAACTCCAGATATATATAAGTGTGATATAGTAATAGAAATATAAAGTGTGAGGGGTTTTATGAATAATAAATGACAGAGTACCAAAGGCGAACTAGCACAAGTGCGACGGTCAGACGCGCTCGTAATTTTCATTGCTTTCACAGTTTTTTGTTTTTTTTTAGTATGGATCCCAAACTACTTGAAAATCATAGAGTAGTGTTTATAATGTTAATATCTGGCTGTGGTAATCATATTACGGGTTGTCGGGAAGTGTAAAGTGGAGACTTCATTACCCAACTTCAGAGGTCTCCACAAGTCCTACGGTAACGACGAAGGCTCAACAAACATTCCAGGAGAAAGCTGAAGGTATGTGCCATAAGCATACATAATTTTAATATTCTAGGACTAATAACTGATTTTTGGCAAATATTTTTTGAGAGTCTGTCGAAGCCCGAATAACCCCGCGGAACACGCAAAACATTGGTAAGCATGCCAGCGGTGCTTAGGGGTTAAGAAGGGACGCCACGCTCAGAGCCGTGCTGATGAAATGACTTATTAACTGAAGGCTGGACTCGTTGCTGGCTGATGGTCCGTAACACACTGCTCTGATTTTCACCTTTGATTCAGAAGGTTGTTAACTTATTGCATTACCCAGAGGATTTGTCACGTTGATCTCAAAATAAGGACATGGAATGTAAATCGATGGTTGCTTACTGTAGTCTAGATGAATGTTTGGATGCTTGCCTAGTCAGTCAAAGCTGGAAAACGAGGGAAATAAACTGGTACAATTCTCATTTGCAGCTGCACCAGAACAGAGACCGGGGAAATGTACGGAAAAGGGTAGGCGAATGAGAGACGGATTATTATTATTATTATTTTTTTTTTCGGACAACATCGTCTCTGACAAAAGGACAAAGTGGTCATCTCACGCCTTAGTTTATACGGTTTTTGTCTAATATTGTACTGCTTTGTAGTATTTTTTATTCTGCAGTGACAGCCGATCTAACAAGATTGGTAACAAAAAATTTTTAGTTGAAATGTTCACGTTGTTGATGATGGTAATAATGATAGCTAGTAAACTTCACTCCCGAGTCTCCATCCATTTTAACTACATTTATCGCAGATGAAGGCCTAGCATGGCACGTCGCTTCTCATCACATGAGTTATAATACTCACAGCTGAATATAGTGATTATATCAACATCCATGGACCTCAACGATAATAATCCAATAATAATCTGGATCCTCAGTAAGACTTTATGCATCAGGAAGAATGAAGATGCTGAAAAAAAAAAAAAATCCCACTTCAACAGTTTCTTCCTGCAGATTTTCACATACTGGAACAAATCACTGACAAAAAAAAAAAAAAAAAAAAACAGCCAAATAAAACGAAATCAGCGTAGCAACCATACAACAAGCAACAAGTGGCAACAATTGGAAAGGAGCAAAACACAAGTGACATAATGCACCATAATATACCCTTCCCCCCATCTGTCAAAGGAGACTAATTACTAACGCCTATATATTTCAGGGATATAATTAGTAATTCTTGAGTAGTAGTATTACGCGAATCATTTGTATTCCTCTGTCAAACAAACATTTTAAAATGATCATGTAGGTTTGCAGAGTATAATGAATCCCAATACTTTTTACCACTGGTATATATGAATTTTATACTTCATTCCAGTTAATGACAAACGATTTTATTAGAAAGTTCGGAAAAATCCACCAGTCCAAGGAGTTTAAGAATTATTTCGATTAATATACCTAACCGATAAAAACAAACACCAAATCACAATCAATCGCCACTAAATGACAACCAATGCTGGTTCCAAAGCGCATCTATAGAACAAAACATTCAATGTAAGACCAAGAACACAAAATCTAAAACAAAAACTTACTCTCCATAATCGGGCGACATTTGATCGCGGTTGACTCTCTCCAGGTGATTTTATTAAGGCAGAGTTTACGTACTCCCTACGTGTCAACAAGTGGGTTGGTGGAGGGTCAGTGACCCTCCCCATAAAGCTAAATAACTCAAAGTCAAAATATGGCCACCCTTTACGGAGTTATGGCGTCTGGCAAACAATAGATAGATAGGCGGATAGTTTTCCATAACCCTCTCACTGCAAAAAATCTTCTCCTATGATAAATTAATGCGGCTGGAATTTACAATAATATATATCTAACTGCAAAGGTCAAACATAAACCACAAACACAGAACTACAGCCACAAAACCACCCACCAAAACCACAAGAACAAAAAAATCACTGTC
>NW_027643441.1:0-4995 GCF_032717465.1 Coenobita brevimanus
TGAGGCAGGGAAGTGGAGGGATACCAGAGGGAGGATGAAGGTGGAATGAGAGGAGAGAGAATGTTTGCGGGGAAGGAAATAGAGGGAAAGTGAAGGGGGGGTGAAAGGGAATGAGAGAAAAGGTAACTGCAAAGAAGGAGAGGTAGAAAAAAACTGTCAGTAGCCGAACACTTTAACTGAGGAAAAGGGAGAACAGAAATATCTATAAAAGTAGGCCGAGACGAACTAGAGGTGGGAATATAAATACGAAGAGAGAGAGAGAGAGAGAGAGAGAGAGAGAGAGAGAGAGAGAGAGAGAGAGAGAGAGAGAGAGACAGACAGACAGACAGAGGTGCGGAATAACTTGACGAGTCCCTCAGGCAACACAATAAAATGAGAGGGGCAATGCAGAGTGGATAACAAGACAGACCATTAAACAGGTAAAGGCTAAACAAAATAAACCCGGAAAAAGAAAAATATAAAAGAAAACACATCCTGCAAACACCAAAAACTAAAGAAACTAAGGACTTTATATTCATACAAATAAATTTACCTTATGATAACCATTATACACACACGTAGAAAAATATTTACAAGACTTATGCAAAGTACAGTAAAGACCAGCAGCCTCGTATTATAGTCGTACTCTGGCCACTCCGACTCTCCCACTCTCAAAAATAATCTGGACTTAATTCACTGCAAAACCAAGTAAACTGTCATCTACACCAAAACATACACCAACTCAATATTGACCAGTATCATCACATACTCTCATGAAAGACTTGGTCTCTCTCTCTCTCTCTCTCTCTCTCTCTCTCTCTCTGTCCATTCACACTCATAACACATGGCACAATAATAAGCAAAATGGCAACACAGGGTGTCTCTACTCCACCCACGTACCACTTTTCCCTCTACCTTTGCATCATCCATTCACCACACACAGTCACCTCTGCCTGATTCATAAACTGCATCATCATCCACACTCTCTCCATTCGGCCATGATATTTCTGTGTCGCGCTTTAGGTGAGAGGAACTGGCCTATTTCTTTTGTTTTTAAGTAATCCACAGTTCATCCTCCAGTGACAAGAGACTATTTCAGTTTTCCTCCAGTACAATGATTATCTTTAGCCTAGAAACGGTCTGTCATTGTCAAAGGGTTAAACATCAGTGAGCGGTAACCTAAAAATGACTGCAGAAATCGTTACTAATCTATTTTTGTCGCCGCCAGACAAATTTCCTTTGCTTAGGATGGCCTCTCGTCTTCTAAGACCTTAAATTGTCTCCAGGATCCGTCTAACAGCGATAGAAATCTTCGTTCTATTGTTCTAACTGCCATCACACGATTTAATTCACTTTAAGAATGACCCCATATTGTTTAAATACTAAAAATAATTTCTCCCGCGAGAAATCAGATACACGTGCATTCACCTAATCTTTTATTCTCCATTCACAATCTGGAGTTTAGATATCCCCCGTTAAGCCATCTTACACTGACTCCATGAGACACTGCGGCCACACATCAACTCATCACTCATGGTAAAAAAATACAAAAACAGTATCTGTGAACATCTCCCCAGGATTCATTAACATACCATTCAGATTTGGGAGGAAAACATCCACTTATCCAGTTACCCATCCCCAGTCACGCAAAATACTTCACCCTTACCCATTCATGTCCAAAACCCTCATTCATTCACATTCTCTTCCACCTTGTCTGGCCGTTATATAAAAAAGGAGTCATTCACAACATGATGGGTGTACAACTTCACCCACTCGTATATTACACCACCCACCCTAACCTATGCCTTCCAACCCTTACCTAAACCCTCACCCCGACCCTCTGTCCCTCACCAACACCCAGCCACCCAAACCCACACCCACCCACCTCAACTAAAGCCTCATCCACACTCTTCCCTACACCCATCCCGCCGACCCACATCCACCCATCCTCATCTACACCCTCACGCATCAACCTGGAT
This sequence comes from Coenobita brevimanus, assembly GCF_032717465.1. NCBI lineage: Eukaryota > Metazoa > Arthropoda > Malacostraca > Decapoda > Coenobitidae > Coenobita > Coenobita brevimanus. Next base: position 1,959 of record NW_027643441.1, read on the forward strand.
TGGGCATGAAGGAGGTGGGTGGGCCGAAATTCCGTTCCCTTGCAAGCGTGGTGTAATCCTTCCTTTGTTATCGCCGCTACGGGTATCACAGTCAATTATTACGAAGTGGGAACCTTGTAAATTTTTGGTGTTCGACCTTGGACACTCACGGAACCACACATCAACCTTGGTAATGTTACTGGAGGGCTAGGAAGAGGGTAGGACAGACACAAGCAGGAGGGTAGGACAGACACAAGGAGGAGGGTAGGCGAGACACAAGGCACAGACAGTGAAAGAGAAGATAGTCACAGTAGGCTATGGTACAGTGAGGGTTAGGAGAAGGGTACGATAAATACAGATACACACAATGTCAAGGAAGGTAGCTGGTAGTACACAGTGGTATCGTATAGGTGTGATTTTGTTTCTTAAATGTTACAGACAGGTGTTAACTAGTGAACGTCCCTGACACCACCACGTTCTCAGTTGCCCCCAACTGCCCTCTCAGTGACACCCTGCCATTACAGATTTACAGCCTTGTCAGTCTGGGTTAGCCATTTTTCTCTGGTATCGTCACGCTTGCACAGTGTACACTCATTCACCATCGTCATCCTGCCACTCCTACATCACACTTACAATAATCATTCCTGCTTTCATCCTATCCTTAGTTCCCACGCAATCGTTCATTTCGTACACCTTCCACAGCCTATGCCACACTCTGTGCACACCCTTATGACACAAACCAGACGCATAGCAGTCGAAATTTCTATTGAAGTCAGCAGGTTCGTGGAGACTCTTCCTCAGAAATGACAGACCGCCCTTGACGGAGTAAATCGTCTTGAGGAGGTAAGAAAAAAACTTTTATGTCATCATCAGAGGGTTACTGGAGACTCCTACTAACTCTTGCACGATAAAAAGCCACTTATTCGCTGAACACATTTGCCTGGTAGTAGCAAAAGTTAAGATGCATCTCTCATCACCCTTTTAGCACGACAGTGTCTGATATAACATTCTTTATATTACCAAACGATTTAATTCAGCTGAGGAGAGACTTTTCGAACTGGAAGGGTTAGATACAGCTTCTAGTTTATTTCCTCGTAACTATCACACTATTTTACTCAGCTTGTTGGAGCCCTGCTAGTGAAGGATATAGAAAATCTCTATTTGGCAATTTGTCTCCTAACGTCAATAAAATCGTCTGGAGCCAGCAAGTTTGAAGCAGTATGACGTCCACTAACTCAAGGAGTTGACGCTTCAGCTAACCCGCCCGTTCAAAACTGAATATGATCGTCTAGTGACAGAAAGAATACATTTTTAAAACGTCATCGGATGGAACTGGTGAAAAAATTGTTATAAGAGATCGTCTAATGAAGATGAAAACACATGAGTAAACAACGAAGCAAAGAAAAACTGGACTTACAAAAGATTTGCTGAATGTGGTACTAATGAACATTATGAAAATACAGATCAGTAAACAAGTAAACAAAGATGGAAGGTGGGGCTGTGAAGGTGAGGATGTATGTTGAGCACGGAAGGGTATTAATCAGTTCAGCACGTGAGAAATATAATAGATTTTATTTTGGCTACTGTCGAACCATTTTATTCAACCTAATATTGGCCTCTTGTCGTCCCTGTGATGGCGTCCTGTTTAATGTGTATATTCTTTTTTTTTTTTTTTTTTTTTTTTAAATGTCTTCCGACTCTGAGCAAAGGCTTCAGAGCCTATATCTCGGGGGCAGTGACCTATCCCAAGGCCCAGTAGACCTCGTACACCTCCACATGTCACCACTTCGGCGCTAACACCCACCGTCCATATTGAATACATGCTAGGGCTGTCTCATACGGGACTGGTGTATTGGTATTAGCGGGGGTATTTTTACATGTCGTGGGGCCTTCTGGTAGATTAAGAAAGTCTGCTTTTTATGACATTCAAATCCCTAAACTGTTCCCTGCCCCAGCCAGGATTTGAACCTGAGTCCATCAGGACTGCAGGCCGCCTCTCTACCGATTCAGCCACCGCCTTCCCCAAGTGATTTCATTTAGCTTTAGACGCTTTTGGAAATGAAGGGGTAAGATACAGCGCTTATGAACTCCTTTGCTGGTAGTGATTTTCCTAAGCTGCATAAAATACCTAAGGTCCAGTCCACACAAGCGGGCAGTGCCCGACGGGCAAACATTGTTACCAAATCACGTTCAAATTCACATGTTTAGAGGGTGGGTGGCGGGCATGAGTGTAGATGACGTCATAAGCAGGGAAACCACGGGTAAACCATGGAAATGCCCCTGCCCGACGTCGATTGGACAACCACTACCTCACCACAGCTCGGTCTGCCGTGTGAACAACACCACAGGTGTGCCCGGTTGTAGCCAATGGTCGCCGGGGACTGCTCGATCTGGAAACTCTGCTAAAAAGCGAGGGATATCCACTCAGCGGGCTATGCCCGTCGAGCACTCCTCGCTCGTGTGGACGGGGCCTTAGTTGTATCCATGGTAAATTGGAAAGAACATCATTGTACTGAAATGATGTGTGTGTGTGTGTGTGTGTGTGTGTGTGTGTGTGTGTGTGTGTGTGTGTGTGTGTGTGTGTGTGTGTGTGTGTGTGTGTGTGTGTGTGTGTGTGTGTGTGTGTGAGAGAGAGAGAGAGAGAGAGAGAAACGAGAAGTGCAAGGAAATTCTGAACGGAGTGGAGAGACAAGTGAAAGTCAGGAATGCTAGAGAGGCAGACAAATGGAGGATGCGATGGAACCAACAGGTGATTTAGACTGATGTGTAGATGAGGCCAGGGAACATGTGAGGGATGGATGGCCCGAGAGATGGATGAATGGCGCAGATGGAAAGACGACTGTTTGATGGTTAGATAAAGAATGGATGGATAGGCATGGACGGCAATGATGGATGAAAGGATGGAGAGGAAATGACAGAAGAGGAACCAGTACAGATGATTAAGAAAGAAAAAATATAGTTGATAAATTGATGGTAAAAAAACATGAATGGGAAAGATAGGAAGGGACGCCTCATTGATTACATATAGAATGAATGAGTGGATATGTGAACGAATGAT